>NC_025693.1:5397938-5422032 GCF_000633955.1 Camelina sativa
AGACTTGTTGTCACAGAAGATGGGAGTCCCTTCTTCAAGCTTTAAACCAAAGTCTTCCAATAGTCTTTGTAACCATATGGCTTGATTTGTTGCTGCACATACGGCGATGTACTCTGCTTCCGCCGTTGATTGAGCCACTGTTTGCTGCTTACAAGATTGCCAACAAAACATAGCCGATCCAAGACTAAAAACATAACCTGTGGTGCTTTTCTTGTCTTCAGGACAACCACCCCAATCACTGTCTGAGTAAGAGATTAGATGAGTTTGAGTATACTGACAATGAATAGATCTTAATGCCTGCTTGGGCATGTTTCTCCGACGGTAGGGAAGTGACCAAGGTTGATTGTTGCTAGTGCGAGAGTGTGGTGACAAAGTTTTAGAGGTTCATTGTCTAGGAAATAATTGCTTGAGGCATGTAAGGTATTTGTACTGGTCAAGAATACTTAGGATTCGATTACCCCATCCTTAGGAGCTTTTGCATCTTGATTGTTTACTGTTTTTATATCAACCCGACCACCAACCCGATCAGGTACTCGATCACCTGCATTGTGTGGTACTTCGAGTTGTTCTTGATTTTTGTTCATTCTGTTTTCTTATTTTTGTTCACCTTAGGTTGATAGATAAAACCCCCCATTATTATTTGGTTTGACTTGCTTGTTTCTGATTGCATCCTATCTGCTAGCATAACAACCACTTGGATTGATAACCCTTTGTACTACAACTGCATAGGGAATTGATATCCTGGGTGAAAAACCTGTCTATCATATAGCTTATTGAAGTCCGCAAGAGTCTTGACAAGCTCTCCATTACTGTCCTGTCTGCCCTGAAGATTATGTGGATCGTTTCCATTCAATTGAACTCCATCTGCACCAGCGCTGACATTGCGTCGATCGATGCCAATGTTGCGTCAGCCCTCGGGGTTGCGTCGATCGATGCCATCTCTGCATTGATCGATGCAACATGCATTCTCATCAACCATGACGAGTTCTTCCTTTATCACTCGTCCTTCAACATCAAGTTTTTGTCCGTGCTCGTTGCGCACATGACCCTCTTGATCCCTCAAAACTCTAGCCTCATCAAATCTCCGAATGATTGGATTAACATTCTTTGCTGACTTGGCTGCTTTTCTGTTTTCACGCTCTAGTTGCCTCAACTCTTGGTTCGCAAGCTTCACAATAGGACCTGTTCGAATGTTCCTGGTGTTAGACTTAGAAGGCATATATACCTGAAACACACAGGAGAAAAAAAAAAGAAAAAAGAAAAAAGCGTGTGGGTAAAATAAGAAAAGAAAAATTTAGACAAAAATAAAAACTTTAATCTAATGGTGAATCGAAAGTTCCCGGCAACGGCGCCAAAGTTTGATATGCTCAAATTTACCCTAGAGTGACTATAATGACCCGTATCAAGAAGTACAGACTGGTCGAAGAAGACGTGTCCGAAGGACGTGGAGATACCTCGTAAAGACGTAGGAAAGAAAATCTCGAAGAACGAACGAGTGACTTGCAAAAGAGGTTACCGAGTCTTGAGATGGTCCAAGACCGAAGAACGGATGTGAAGCGTTAAGGACATCTGGTGAATTGGAAAATATGGATAATCAAAGATGATGAAAAGACCAAAAGAAGACTAAGAAGGGAGATGGCTGTAGAAAATGGTGAGAAGGTCGTAAAACGGACCATATGAACGGAGTGGCTGCGTACCAGCCAAACGGTTGAAGTACCACTGGATCATGGGCAAAACGTATGGGAGGTCCAAAGACGGACGAGAGAAGTCGACGTCACAGAGGAGAAGTCCGGGGTTGGACAAGAGAAGTCGACATCACGGATGAGAGAAGTCGACGTCACAGACCAGAGGTTTGAAGACAAACGATATAAACCGATAACACGGACAAGAGGTCCGGAGTTGGACGAGGGAAGCGGTAGTCTCGGTCAGAAGGACCGGGGACTGACGAAGAAAATTAAGCCATGGACGCATAACCTTGAATTGCGGACAAGCGCAGGATCTTGGGACGCAAGAGAGAGGCGGATGGACGAGGAAGTGGAAAGGTCTCTCTGCATGAGAGTATAGTGCTACGTGTCGCGCAAATAAGTTTTCTCCACTAATGGGTGAGATACACACGTGCGTGAGTGAGAGTGTGTGTCCACAACATGCAAAATTTTGGACATTTGTCACACAAGTCTCGTCACCTGCCCAGCCGAGAGAACGAGAGAGAGGGCTATAAATACCCCCTCACTCTCTCATTTACGACCAAAACTCTTTCTAGACAAATAAACTTTGCCAAATTTTTGTCTCAAACTTTTGAAGAGAAAATCCTTTGATCTTGAGCTAAGAGGAAGAGGAAGAGGAGATCTCGGAGAAGTGAAGAGTTGGAGCTAGTGGAAGTGCTGTCCGATCGGCGTGGTGTGGTATGGTGAAGCTCAATCGACCAAGATCTACAAGCTAAGGTGAGTTGAGGCTTTGGTTGTAGATGTGTTGTGGGTGTGTTTGTGATTTTGTGAAGAGCAAGTTGGGAATCTTGCTTAAGGAGGTGCATTAGCTCTCTAGTTCTTGCATCGGCCTTGTTGAGTGGTTGTTTTTCCTTGTTGCATGTAGATCTAGATGATTGTATGTACACAAGAGGGATTTTTGGGGTTTTTATGCATTCTTGGGGTAGAATTGCATTTTTTTCTCAAACTAGCTGCAAGTGTGAAATGCCTTGCATGCTAGATTTGAAGGGTTTTATGCATTCTTGGGGAATAATGGGATTTTTAAAATTTAGCTGCAAGTGTGAAATGCCTTGTATACTGCAAGTGTCACATATACAAGGTGTATATCATGTCAATTACCATTTAGAAAAAAAATTAATTCGTTACAGTTACCATCACTATTAAACGACCACCATAAACTTTTTTTCCATAAATGGTAAAACCTTTACAGTATATTGTTGGGACATTCTCAAAAATATCCCTTTTTCCGTGTACCTTTTTAAAAATACTTCTCCATGTTGACCATTTTAAAAACTACCCCTATTTATGTACAAAATGACCAAATTACCCTTTCTTTGAATGACAACAAAAATGTACAGTCACAAAAATTAAAAAAAATCCCGCCAAAAATAAAAATATTCCCGCAAAAAAAACAATTCCCGTCAAAAAAATATTCCCGCCAAAAATATTTTTTCCCGCCAAATTTTTTGAAATTTGTACCTTATAAAAACATTGTAAACGTTTTGAAAAACTTTGTAAAAGCGTTTACAAGGTGTTTAAAAACCTTTTAAAAAACCTTATAGTAAATGGTTTTAAAAACCTTGTAAAAGGTGTTTAAAAACCTTGTAAAAGCGTTTACAAGGTGTTTAAAAACCTATTGAAAACCTTATAAAAACTTGTAAAAGCGTTTACAATGTGTTTAAAAATATTTTAAAAACCTTGTAAACACTTTAAAAAACCTTGTAAAAGCGTTTACAAACCTTGTAAATTTTTTTTGGCGGGAACTTTTTTTGTCGAAATTTTTTATCAAAAAGTTTTTGGCAGGAAATTTTTTCGAAATTTTTGTTTGGCGGGAAAATATGTCAAAAAACATTTTGGCGGGAAAATTTTGTTTTTCTTTTTATTGAATAAAATATTTTTCATCTAAGAGTAAAATGGTAAATTAAAAATTAAAGGATTGCAAATATAAAAATAGCCAAAAAGAGGGTATTTTTGAAAAAGGGTATATCAATAAGTGTATTTTTTGAAAATTCTCTATATTCTATATTATTATGCATTCAGTTTAATTTTTAAAAAATGAAAAATATAAGTACTTTTTAGAGTTCTAGTGGTACTTTCATTACGTAATGAGGGTCGATGGCCGAAACGGTAATCTGGTTCACTGTCCAAGATTCATCGGTTGGCTGTGTACTTGACGAAGAACCAGTCTCAAGTGACATTTTCCCAACGCAATGAACACAATAGCCGGACGGTTTAGGCTGAGGAATCGGTGCTTCGCTTCCAGGCATCATAACGACAGACAACTTCATTGTTATGTCAGCTGCATGTTCTTAAACGCTGTAACATCCACGAACCGAAATTCTGGTTTAGGGAATTGCATCGGTCGATGCATATAGTGCATCGGTCGATGCAGATTCAGTTTTCTGCTGTTTGTCTTAAGTTAAACGCTGCGTTTTGGGTTAGGAAAACCCTTAACTCAAGTTTTGTCTCATTTGTCGTGTCTTGGCCGTTTTTGGAGAGATAGAAAAGAGACAAAAGTTTTCCTAAGCGTTCTTGAGGGTTTTGAGGATTTTGGGAGATTGGTGGCGTTTTCTGGTGATATCTGAAGCTTAGAACGTTGTAGGAGCGTTGTTCTGCTTGTTTGAGGTTCAGATTCGTCTTGGCAAAGGTAAGTGCATGACCATGGCTTATCTAAGCTAGAGATCTCTCTTAATTTCTTGTTATGTGTTCTTAGGCTTGCTAGATTGTTATTTGGGACGTTAGGAAGCTTTCTTGTGGCTTGGAATCAAGTTTTGTGGTTGTAGGAACGAAGATCCAGAGAGAAGCTTTGGGGAAAACACGATGTTCGGCATTTCATCGGTCGATGCACTTTGTGCGTCAGTCGATGCAAGTGCGAGGAAGGCGCGTAAAACCTAGGGTTTTCGTGCGATGTCGAGCATGCGTCGGTCGATGCAGTGCGAGTGTCGATCGATGCAAGTGCATCTAGCATCAGTCGATGTAACCTTGTGTCGGTCGATGCATCCCTATCTGGTGTCAGTCGATTCATGTTGGTGTCGGTTGATGTAGAGTCTTGGTTGGTGTATTGTTGATTGTTGCTTGTCGGTTGATGGTTAGAGATCTCTCTATTGCTTGTGTGTATAGCCCAGTAGATGGGAGGATTGCCTTACTAAGTGTTTATAAAATACTCATGCATTGCAATTTGTGTTCGTGGTGTAGGTAAAGACAAAGTGTGATCGTGGAATCAAGGCAAAGAAGATGAAGATATTCTAGGAATTTGATTGGATGTTGTCTGATTATGCTAGGTTGCTAGAGTTGGGTCTGTAGAACATTGCTAGGTTGCTGGTTCTATGCATTTTGTTATTTGATTATGGATTATTGGAATATATGGAATAATGGTTATTGGATGATTGGATATATATTGATATTGTTATTTCCGTTGTTGTTTATGATTGTGGTTAGGTGGCTAGTAGGTATGAGACCACTAATTGTAGTTTATTATTATTATTTATTATTTAATAAAAAAAAACGGGTCGGGTCGTTTCAAACGCAAAAGAGACCTATTTGCAGGCATCTACGAACTTCTTGACGATGATGTACAATAGGTGGATTTATTTTCTCTAACCAGTTTCCTTCTTCCCAGTTAAGCACGGGATATATCCTAGTACTTGTAATAAATAAAGAGATCCATAGAACATGGGAGAAAAACTATATTGACCCAAATTAAACTATATTGACCCAAATTAAGAGGTTAATTACTAAAGTAACTCACAAAATGTGAGAGTTAGATGAGTTGTTTTTTTGTTGTCTAAAATACTTTTTTTTTGCTTTGTTAGGAAAAAAATAAAGTCAAATTTACTCTCCCATCAATTTTTTTAAAGAAAAGCAAAATATATTCAAAATCTGCCGGACTAGTTATGGCAGATTTATTTGTGTATCACAGATTTGTTTTGGACGACTATTTTTTAACTACAGTTATGACAGATTTATAATTGATGACAAATTTCTTTTTTTACGATAGACTTATTTATAATTAAAGACACCACAGACATTCACAATATATGACAATTTTGATATAATGTCTGGCAGATTTATTTTTCACAATTATTTCAGATTTATTTTCTATATTAAAAATCTGTCGTAACATGACATATTTTTTACTGAGAAATAATTACTAGGTTGACCTCAAGTGATAACAAATTTTTTAATTTAACCAAAAATTTGTCATTTGATAATAGATTTATAACGTTTTCATAAAATTGCTAAAATGACATATGTAAATAGTGAACACAATATGTTATGGCAGATTTGTTTACGTTATGACAGTTTTTTTTTGTTTGCTTTCAAAAATCTGGTGTTTGATAATAGGTTTAGTAGATGTAAAATGTAAATATAGTGACAACATATTTGTTTTAAGTTATATTTTTTCAGTCATATTTTTATTAATTATATTTTTTATAAATCATATTATGAATCATATTTTTAAACTAATATATTTAAAGTATATTTTATACATTTTAATTTTCCTAAATCATATTAAAAAGTTTAGCATCATATTTTATATATTATATTATTTTTTCATAAATCTTATTTTAATATTTTTATATACATTACTTTTTAGTTATAATTTCATACATTATATTTTTTATAAAACTTATTTAAACTATATAATCTTAAACTTCATATTTTAAAATCATATCTTTATACATAATATTTTTATAAGCAATTTTTTGAATATTATTTTTATACATTATATTTTAAATTATATTTTATTTTTTATAAATTATATTTTTAGTCATTTTATATTTTTCATTAATCATATTTTTAAAAAAAATATTAAATACTATAACTTTTTCGTTTTTTCGTTTTTTCAAAAAAGAAATTTCTGTGTTTTTAGTCCTTTTACGTAAAATTTTTGTCATTCTAGTTATTTGATAGTATGGAGTGTTAATCTAGCAATTAATTGCCAAATTTGTGTCAAAGTGGTATATTTTTTCACATAAGATAGTCATGAAAAATCAGAATTATGATATTCATTAAATTTATATGTTTCTCTTGATTAAACAGTTTAATAGGCGCTTTTTACGAACTACCTCTTTTTCTTCTCCTTTTTTTAGAAATAATAATTCTATATATATTGGAGTTTGAAAATAAGGTCCATAAGCATTCATTTAGTAAAATATAAGAAGACTTAAAAGGGCAAAAAAAAACAAAAAAAAAATGGTGAAGTGTTTAATTGTAGTTCGTTTATGTGTTTTTCTGATGATATTCTTGTTTATTTCTAAAGGTAACATATATCATAATTTATCATTCTGACAAAATGTTGATTGTTTGCTTTTATGTTTATTATAGATCTAACGGTTTTGTATTATTCGAACTTACAATCTTTAATTCTATAAGAAATATTTCATTTTAAAATGGTAAAATGGTTATCACAACCAAAATAAAAATTCTTATTTTCTGTTGGTATCTGACTATCTGGTGTAAAGTTACAATGTTTTCAAATCTATCTTCAGTTGTGAAATAAAATTATGACATGAAAATAAAATCCTAAATAATATTATATCTTCTAAAAAATATAGTTTCTTTTAAGGAAAATTATAATATGCATATAAATCAATATGTTTTGAATACATCTTATTGATTGATCGATGCTTGATTCCATTAGGAAGTTCGGAAGAGAAACACAATGGGTGGGATTGGTGTCTTGGAAAGCCAAGCAAAGCACCGCCAGGGACTTGTACTAAGAAAAACGGTCTTCATTTGTGCAAAGTGGCTTGTGCAAAAGATAGGTATAACGGGGGACGTTGTGTTGTGAAAGGAAAAAGACATATTTGCGAATGCACTCGCGTTATAGCTGAGACTTGCATACCCGGCAGAGACTACCCACACCCGTAAAAGCATTATTCATTTATTTACCTTTGTTTAATTTTTGTTTAAATAATAAAAGTATAACAACAATATATGTTGTAAACTTTACATACTATTTAGTCACAATAAAATATACTCCCTCCGTTTCAAAATATAGGATGTTTTGGAAAAGTTTGTTGTTTCATAATATAGGATGTTTTCAAATTTCAATGCAAATTTTAGATTAGTTTAATATTTTATATTATGCAGTATTGTTTCTGATTGGTTGAACTTGTTAAAAGTAAAGACTTCTTAATCCGCGTGCATTGCTTAAAACATCCTATATTTTGAAACGGAGGGAGTATATAGTAACAATATAAATATTACAAAATACAATATACATATCGTTACGAATTTGTGAATGATTACAATATAATTGTTACACATTTTTATTTGTAACAAAGACGTCAAAAAAATTACGACGAATCTATATGTGACTATTTTGTGACAAATAGTTACGACGCAAAAAATAACAAAACTGTTTAATTACATGCTAACATAACATCTTAACATCATCACAATTTGTAACTAGTATAAAGTTTTAATTATATAAGTCATTAGTACATAACTATAATCTCAAATGGTCAAGTGATAACTAAAAATTTGTCGTATAATTATAAAATAGTAAAAAATCTATTGCCTCAATATCATCACTCGGAATTAGTTTCAAATAGTCGCAAGTTATAACTAAACAATTATCACATATAAATATTCATAATTATCAATTAAAACATAATCTCAAAACATTATTCTTATTAAATTATTATCATAATCATTAAAAAAAAAATCATAAACATTAGATATTCATTATAATCTATCTCAATTATTTCCAAGAGAATGGATCATTAATTCGACCATAACTAGCGAAAGATACACAAATTCGACAATAATTCTCAAATTATAACTTTTATATATGGAGACGATCTCTGGATCTCTCGAACGCTACTACTCATATCTTTCAAACGGCTGGTAGATCAGCTTCTGGTTTCTTTAGTAGCGATGGAAGACAGTTTCACAAGATGACTAATGTTAGTTTGTATGTCCGCACAAAATAGGTTCGAGGAAGCATGTATAATTTTTAATTTACAAAAGGATTGCAAAACTCTGTGGGGGAAAGTTATATCTATGTGGGTTGGGAAATTACTCACCAAAGCTCATCCACAAAAGAGTCTGTTTGGCCCTCCGTTTATACCATCTCCCATGACTAGTACAATTTGTCTTCAATTACTCGCTAAAACGTCATCCACAAATGGATTTGGACTGGGATACTTAACAGTGTTAGAGTCCCATGAACTTGGGCGGCATTCAGTTTATTAATTTTGGTTGAACGCTAAGAGTAAATATGGTTTGGTAAATTGTATTTGTTACTGTTATTCTAGGATTCGTCCGGTTTACTTGTTTGGCCTCGTTGTATTGGCAGGTTGGGAAGGGGAGCTTAAGTGATAAAAACGATGAACCGGAATCGTGTGAAGTTTATTAACGTTGTTGCTCTTTTGTTTTTATTGAATAATGTGACTATTGAGCCGTTAGATTTTTATATCTGTTATGACTCTTTGAGGAAAAGTTTATTATAAAACATTTATCGCTTCTCCCATTTCTACGGTAATAATCTCAATATGAGTAGATCGCTGAGCTTAATTGGCAACATGAGTAAAAGATTTTACTTCGATTTTTTCTGTTATTTAAATAAATTATTTATATCAGTCATGCATGATAGTGATCAAAAGAAACCGATTAATGCTAAATGTAAATAATAATTATTTAATGATATAAAACCAACTTTAACGATACAAAATTTCAACTTGCCTAATTTTTAAAGAGACGTCCGTACGTATGATGATTGTAATACAATATTAAAGGTAGCAACCACCACACAAATTTGCTGCTAACTATATTTTAATTAAACTTTGAATGTTTGGTATCTCTTTTGCAATTCTTATTTCGCCATTTCCAATCAAATTAAACTGACGTTTGAACTGCCATCGCATATCACCTCCGCTGCATTATATAATTTATTGTTCAGAAAATAAAATATCTAAAATTTTTGTATCAATTTCAAATTCCTAGGTTTCAAAAAAGTATTATTCTATCATTTTTTTTATATATAGTTTCAAATGCACTCTTTACGGATTAATTAACTTAAGTTTTATTTTCTTTAAAATTTTTAGACATGAAAACGTAACTTTATATAAGAAAAAGAAAAAATCTCCCTCGCGACGCTTTAGGCGAAACAGTAACTGTTTTGAGCGTTTTCATTCGATCGAATCTGGCCGGTGGCCGATGCATCTATTATGTCGGTACCGTGCCCTTCTTTCTTTTTAGTAATTATGTATTTACACATATGTTTCTTCATCTTCTTCAACCCGAAGCGGGTTTTTAATCTTTTCTCCAGTTTGTATTCGGTCATCCTTACGAAAATTAAGGATGGTTGTGTTTATCTTGAATGCGATGGTGGTTTCTTTGCGACGTCAACGGCTTTGACACACATCCACGGTGGGTTCCTCAAGCGGCATCGTTGGTGGAGTATCATAATGACTATTTGTGATGATGGTTTGCAATGGTGGTCTAATACCATATCTTTCAAGCGTGGTCGGTTCCAATGGGTAGCCGTTTTCTATCTCTCTTGTAGAGTTTTCTTCTGGTTCAACCGATGTTTGTGTTGGCCTGAATTCTATCAAATTTGTCGAATATGGGATCCCGGAATCATCATGGTAGATAAGTCATCCACCAATTGGAAACGTAAGTTGAAGTCTAAGAAGACTGGAGATAAATTTCGATATTGGAGTGATGAATTGCAGTCTATGTGGTTTTACTATATAAAGGAAATTATTAACAGATATAAGCATCTGTTAGCCGGCTTAAAGCTTTATGGGGACCCAATGGAGAGAAAAACAAAGTTAAGATTAATCATAATGACTTTGATACGGAAGCTTTGGGATCAAAATGTCCACATTTCAGAATCATTGCGGTGTGCAATTTGGAGGTTCAACCAAGAGACGATACCCACGCACACAGTTCGCATTAGAGGAAGATCAGATATGGAGAAGGAAAATAATGGATTTATTTATTTTTAGCGAGTAAGACTTATCTATGGAAAGTATCGTCAAAATTAGCTTATGTAATAATTTGTTCATCGAAAAGTTCTGTATACTGACTTTGTAATCTCGATTTGGTATCAATGAAATTAGCTGGAAAAAAACAAAAAGAAAACGTAACTTTATACAAGATACAAGTTAATGACTGCTTTAACCCACAAACGAAAACAGGTTCATGATTAAATAGGAAATTGGCAAAAATAACAAAAAAAAAAACTATAATTAAATGAGTAAACTTTCTAACCATCTAACTACATAAAACATATAACTTGTATACATGTCAATTACCATTAAAAATAATTCGTTACAATTACCATCAGTATTAAATGACCATCATAATTTTTCTTGTTTTTTTCCATAAATTGTAAAAACATTTCAGTATATTATTATGCATTTAGATTAGTTTTTTTAATCAAAAATATAAGTTTATTTTTTGAGAATTCTAATGGTACTTACATTACCGAGGGTCAATGACCGAAACGGTAATCTGGTTCGCTGTGCAAGATTTTTCGGTTGGCTGTGTACTTGACGAAGAACCAGTCTCAAGTGACCTTTTCCCAACGCAGCGGACACAATAGCCGGACGTTTTAGGCTGAGGAATCGGTACTTCGCTTCCGAGCATCATCACGACGGACGACATCATTGGTCTGTCAGCTGCATGTTCTTGAACGCACAAGAGACCTATTTGTAGGCATCTATGAACTTCTTGTGACGTCGACGATGATGATGATAAGACAGGTACAATAAGTGGATCTACTGTCTCTAACCAGTTTCCTTCTTCCCAGTTTCTCCATGCCTGTATGTTCACACAAAATTAATTTAGTTTTGTTATAAAGTTTAACTTGACAAAGAAAATAAAATAATAATTAAATCAAAGTCTCTCATAATTACGCAGGTGAGAAGACTGGTGTCTCCTTCTAAGTTACTGAACCCCCTATTCCTCTTGCCACTTATAATCTCAAGGAGTAATACCCCAAAACTGAAAACATCCGATTTCATTGAGAATACTCCGTTCGTCCAATATTCCGGGGCCATGTAGCCACTAGGGTAACCAAAACCATTAAACTTCAAAGTTAGGGTTTAAACAAAACTCTTTTGTAAGGACCATTGATGCATGCATGCATGCATATTTTAACTACTTACAAAGTTCCAACCACCTTCCGTGTGTTATCTTGAGTCTCATTTCTAATGATCCGGGCCAGCCCGAAATCGGAGATCTTCGGAATCATATCTTTATCAAGCAGAATATTGCTTGCTTTTAAATCTCTGTGGATGATCCTAAAACGTGATTCTTGGTGAAGGTATTGGATACCTTGAGCAATCCCTTTAGTGATCTCAAATCGTTTTTGCCAGTTTAGCTTAGAGCTCTCATTTTTTCCTAGAAATTGAGATTGGTCAATTAGCTTACTTCTCCTAATTAAAGATATATGAAAATGCAAACTGTAAGAACCAAACTTGAATTAATTAAACAAGCTAGTGACAATATATACTAACCGAATATGTAGACATCAAGGCTTCGATTTTCTAAGTATTCATAAATCAAGATTTTCTCGCCCATGTCGTCGCAAAATCCGACAAGACGTACTAGGTTTTTATGTTGAAGCTTTGCGATCAACCTCACCTCTGTCTCGAACTCCTTGGTCCCCTGAACTGACATATCTGATAATCTTTTTATAGCTACAAGTGTTCCGTCAAGTAATCTCCCCTGTTATCACGCATTTCATAAGTTACTAAAATTTTGACATCGCCTAGTTAGATAGAAACACACATATACGATCGTATAGAAGAAGATATAAACACATATGGATCAGTGATGTATATTTGTACATATATTATATATATATATATATATATATATATATATATATACATGTGATGTGCACAAGATGATTTTGAAAACTGTTGGGTGTAGACCTAGTTAAAAACGAATATTGAGGGAAAAAATGGAAAAGATTAAACGAATATTAATATAATTTAATAAAATAACATAAAATACCTATCATGGCAAACTCTTTTTGATTGTGCTAAGAATTTTTTTATATATATAAAGATACACACTTTTAATGTTTGCGAGCCATTAGTTAAGAAAATATTAAAATTGGTGTCTACAAAATTAGGTGAACTATCTTCAGTTCTTAGGACTCGACAACTCGGGAAGCACTTCATCTTCAGTTCCAAATCCAGATCATGAAACCTATCTCTACCTTTGGTTCCAACACTTTCAAGCATTTTAAATGATTTGTCTCATATGCCTTCCAGCTCTGTTTGTTAAAAAAAAAAAAAAAAAAGTCTCCATGTAATAACTCTTCACTTTATTAGATTATATAAATGGTATCTCTTAAAAAAAAATAAAAAAATTAGGTGAACTTAGGTGGATTTAATTATTCGATCAAGTATCATTATGAAATTTAGGTATGTGCGGCAATGTATGTCTATGTATATATGTTATCTATATATGAAGTTACTTTTCTAAGAGTTTTTATTTTTACTTGTGAGCTCTTGAAACTCTGGTATTTGGTTTGAGATCTACCAAAATATTCCCTTCGTTTATTTTAAATGTTGTTTTAGAGTTATTTTAACATGTCTTAAATAATAACATTGATATACTCTATATATTTATCAGTGTTGTGCGTGGAAATAATCGACGAAAAGGAAAAATGATGCTTTTAAGAACATGTTGTAATCTCTCTCTAGTGTGTCGTACGTTGTATAATTAATTCGTAAGAGTGTTTCAATAGTTTTGTTGTACCTTGTAAACGAAACCGAAACCGCCTTGTCCAAGTGCGTAAGAAAAGTTTTCAGTTGTCATGACGACAGTTTTAAACTCCATCCGTGAAAGTGCCAAGTCCTCGATTTCTCCAGACAAGTATGTTCTAGTTGATATTGCGGCTGCAATAATTAAGACAATAAATAAACAAAGTTGAAGACATAAAATAAAATTAAAAATCTATAGCTATACGATGTAAAATTAAAAGAAAAGTAGGTTACAGCTACTATATCCATACCAATAGGTGTTTCCACTGCATTCGCCCTTGATCGTTTCTGTTTTTTTTTCCAAAAACAGAACATGACGAAGCAGAGAAAAATCATACCGCCCGCAACTCCAACAATCAAACCTATGATTATTTTACTTATGCTTCTGTCATTCCCTGTAGACAAAAAAAAAAAAAAAGGGGTCATATATCAAATTTTTGTGATGCGATATGTTATATAATATTATATAGCTGATGTTGCTACTAAACGTGGCTTGATGAATCTTCTTAATCGATCTTCATATATATTATAACTAGGGACAGAACTTACCGAGATCAGTCTTGGCCACTCTGACGTAGAGATCTTGACCATGGGAGAAGAAAACTCTTATATCAACTAGCTCTCCTGTCCAAATTAGACAACTCCACCCAGCGCCATTCCACATATCGACATAAGCGAATGCTGTACAGTTGAAATCTCCAACACACTTCCTTTGACATTCCTCAAACTCGAGTCCCTTTTCCACAGTCACAGCCTTTGTATCCGGCAGCTTAATTTTCTTCAGCTGGTGAAACCCATCACTATTGCTTCTAAGTGGCGTTTTCCTCTCGCATCCATCCTTAAAGTTCATCCCTGTCCATGCCTCTTTGTTCCTTGCCCTAAAACCTTCGATACATGTACACATGGGTGACACGTTCGTGTCGCACTGACCGTAAGAGCCACACGCAGCATATGCGTCGCACATGTCCGTCGGAGTTATCCAATAAGATACCCAATCTTCTGCTCTCGGAGATCGTGCCATTCTATGCAATGTCCCCCTATAGTCGATTATGAGTTTCGAGTAGATCTTGTTCGTGGTGACTTTGAAGGAGTAAGTGATTTCTTCATTGTGCATAATAAAATCAAATTTTAAATTTGCTGTTACAAGCGTGGCGGGTAGACCAATGGACCCTATACCATTCCAGGAGTCCACACGGGTTCCTAATTTTCTGCCTCCTTCCCTTATTACCCTTTGAGGCAAACCACCTCCGGCAATATCAATAACGTACGTAAAATCCCCACTTGATGGATCATGTGCACTTGCCCATGATTGTAGGAATTTGTTTTGACCGCTTCGCTTTGTCCAACCAAGTTTCATCTCGGGGAGCAATGTATCTGTCGGGAAATCAAAACTCTGCCACAGCAACTGATTTGACGAGTTCCTATTCTTGCATCTCAGCACAAAATTCCCGTTATCGAGGAGCTCTGCCACAACTGGAGCTTTGGTCTTTCTTCTGGCAAGATTTGTCGACCAGACAAGATTATTAGATGGATCTCGGATGTCTAGGTTGGCGTCTGATATTTTCAAGGTTCCAACGGGGTTGGACAAGGGATTGTTTCTATTGGCAACCCAGACATAATCCCTTGTAGGAAAGTCTCTGTACCAGATGCCGAGATACCAACGAGCACCATCTCGGGAGTCTGGGGAGAGCTTGAAGAAACCAAGCTCGAAAACTTGACCCGGAGACACAATGGTTCGGCTGTTCGACGGTGAGAGGAAGCCGTTGGATGACAAAGTATTATCCAACGTCGTCGAGAATACAAGAAGAGGTAGCCAAGTCAAAATAAAACACAAGTGGTAACGCTGTAAGCTCATCATCTCTCTAAAGATATTGTGAATTGTAGTTTTTTATTGAGGTATGATCAGTACTTTATATACACAATACAGTTGGGATCCTTCACAGAGGATTAGGAGAAATCTTGATATAGACAGTGGTCAAACAAAATAACATTGTATAATTTATAATAGTTTGACAAAGTATTACATAACTTTCTTTTAGATTTTTAATATTTTTTTGAGTTTCAAAATTAAAACCAAATTGTATTTTAACCTTTGTTCATTTACGAGTATTACTTCAAAATTCGTAAACTCAAAATACAGTACTTTGGTACACCCACTCTATTGTCCACTTCTATTAAACGTGATCGACCCAATTCTAGATCTTCTTATTTATTATCTAGATGATATATATGTATAATGTTAGAAAAATCAACATTATTTATAGCCTGTGAATCATCCTTTGCTACTTGCGTTTTATTTAGTAGAGCCTTTTAAAATAAAAAGTATTATTAATAGCCCATCTGAAATTAATATGTAACCTAACATCGGAACTTGTAAGTAATCATATATTTTAGGGGAAAATCACATTTTAAACCTAAATGTCACTGAGTAGCACTTTAAACCTTGAGATTTTTTTACTAACGCTATAAACCTTTAAAATGATTTCATTAACACTTTAACCTTAAAACTAACTTTCATGTTTGCACCGTCATGAAAGATGACATAACAGTAATATCCGTCAACGTGAAATAGTTAATCTAACCTGGTTTGATTTAAATATTTGTTTAATTAATTTAATTTAATTTAATTATTTATTACGATTGATAAAAAAAAATACATCAAAGTAAAAAAAATGAAGAATCAGAGATAAGGTTAAAAAATTTGACAAATGTAAAATTGAAGACGACAACATATTTGGAAGATTCATTGGTTTCCAATGAGAAGTCAATTGATTTGAATCAGAATCCAGTGGAAATGCATTTATTAAAATAATTAATAATGTGAAGAGTAACATCGTAAAAATTTTGTCCACAATGAAGATGAACAAAAATTGATCTTTTTCTTTTTTATTTATTTATAAAAACTAAAACTAATCAAAATTTAAATTAAACCAACATAGTTTAACTATTTCGCTTTGAGAGATATTACTGTTCCGCTATTTTTTATAGAGGTACAAAAAAATAAAAGTTAGGTTTAAGGTGTAAAGTGTTAGTAAAATCATTTTAGAAGTTCAAAGTGTTAGTAAAGTCATTTTAAAAGTTTATAGTGTTAGTAAAATTTTCTCGAGGTTTAAAGTGCTACTCAGTGACATTTTGAATGTTTAAAACCTGATTTTCTCGATATTTTAGCCTTAGGTCAATATTGTGGAAAATGACAGAAGTGTTGGCCACAGAAAACAATGAGTGCAATAAAATTAGTTAGGGCTACGATAATTCTAAACAAATGAACAAATGAGCTAACACTTATCGTAGCATTAATGATTTTCTCAAATTTAAGGGAGTCGTCAGACCCCATAATCTCCGACTCCGAGTTAACGGTGTGTTTAACTCATAATCAAATTTAAGGGAGTCATCAGACGACAAAATATATGGTTGGTTATATAGTCTTGTAGCCTACCTAACTTTGTGCAAGTCGTTTCCGTTATATATTTCATACGTTAATTTATTTATTTATCATCCTACTATCGTTTTCCACCAAACCAAAATGATTGGTCCAGTTATTTTAAGTTTCCAATTCAATATATATATATAGATATATATATCATATATCGAATAATCGAATACCCAAGTAGTTAAATGTATATACAACAACAACAACCAAGAAACCCCATAGTTATCAGCTGCGAATTTAGTTTTTAATTCGATATTTTTCTATAGTTTAGAAATAAATTGTATCTATCTTGTTTCCTTTATAATTGTGTGGTTTAATCTCACCAAAATAATAATAATTGTGTGGTTTAATACTGTTTAAATAAAGTCCAACAATTTTTGGTTTAATCTCACCAAAGAAAAATAATTGTGTGGTTTAATACTGTTTTAAGACTTTATATATATCTTGTTTAATACTGTTTTAAGACTTTTGGCGTTTAGTATTGAAACAAGTATCATGGACAAAATTGTCAAATGTCATGTTTAAGGCTTAGTCAAATATATATTAAATTTTTTGTTGAAATAAATTAGCTCAAGTGATAAAATGTCAAACCCTTATTCATGGTATTTCACAGTACAACTTTTTTCTAATAAAAGAAACAAACAACGAAAGAATCTATATTAAAAAATATATCATCATCCGCTGTACAGATTTAAAGTTTTATAAATTAATTTAAATTTTATAAAAATATATTAAAATCTGTTATATATTATTTATATTGTTTTATGTTTGCTATAATATACAAATTTATTATTTATTTACAAATCTTTTATGTATGTTACCATTACAATCGTAATTTTTACATCTAAATATATTGTATATTACAAATATAATCTTTATCACCACCTAAAAAATATCTATATAAACACATTAAACCTACTATTATATGTCTTTTTACTTTCATTTTTGCATGGTGTTTTTAATTACTAAAATTAATGGCTCAAAAAATATTTCGAATTAAAAATATATTATATAGTATATTAATCAATGATGTATCATCACAATAGTGTATTACCAACCATGGAGAGAATCTCGGTTCCACCTTCCTCCCTACGGGGAGAACATTGCGTCCAACCTCCTCCACCATGAAAAGAACCTTGGCTCCACCTTTTTTCCTTGAGAGATAACCTTGCATCCAACCTTCTCCACCTTCCTTCCTTGGGGTTATAACTTTGCATCCAACCTCCTCCACCATAGAGAGAACATTGGTTATGCCATCCTCATGTGTGGAGAGAACATGTTCATGTCTTTTAGTTATCTCAAAATAGCTTGCTCCGACAACCAATGAAACTAAAAATCCTTTGTAAACGTCACAAGATAGTAACTAATATTATTTCCAAAGTATTTGTGGAAATGTTTTTTCACACCATGATGTAGTATATGTCTCTCAAACGCCCTGACTGCCACTTTGTTTAGTGAGTCCATGTCCACGGACCCACCTTTTTAGTGGGCCCTATGTCTACTCTTGGCCCATCCATATCCGACAGCTAATCTGTTAAATCCGTGAGACTTTAAATACTTGTTTATCGACCCCACAAATCACCATTTACTCAATGTTCATACGTGTCAAGAGAACATTGCGTCCAACATTAAGTTTAGTAGAAAATTTCTTATTGCCAACCTCCTCAACCTCCTCCAATTTACTCAACATTACTCAATGATTTTATCAATTATTATCTAGTAACATGTTTCCGTGTGTATACGTCCAATTCATTGTGTGTACAATTCATTTTTCTCCGATTCTTATATTTTGTATATATATTTATTTTGTTGAAAAAATCTTAGAGCTGAAATCCTCTACTAAGCAGGAAATAGTTTTTGCACAAGGCTTGCTATGCATTATATAAAGAAAACAACAGACTAGTACAACAAAAACTACAAGACATAAACAATAATGTCCTAGTGAAGATCACTAGTATACATCAGATTCATTAACAAACTCCAAACTAGTGAGTAGTGAAGGGTTTTTATTCAGCAAGCAAGGAAACAAAAAGAAGCTCTTATTTTGTGTGTACTCATCATCATCATATCTGTGTTGTGTTTATACCATTTACAATGTAGGAGGGATCCATATGTAGCCATGGGTCTGCATATAACCAGCTTTCTTCAGTAGCTGATCTGCTTCGGCTGGACCACGGCTTCCTTGTTTGTATGGGATCGATTTCACCTCTCCCTTGTCGATCCTGTGAAGCAGTGGAGTGAAGATTTCCCAAGCTGCCTGTTTTTGTGATTGATCACAGACATGTGTTTAGAGATATTCTCAACGGGAAAAAATATCAAAGATTTCACAACAAATTTCTGGGAATCAGATTATGGAAGTTTGAAACAAAGTTGGGATTCTTGAAATGATTTCAAGTATTCAGGGTTCTAAGTGGTGAAGGAGAAAGGTAAAACTAAATTACCTTCAATTCGTCTCTGCGAACAAAGTGTTGTTGGTCACCTCTGATTCTGCAGAGACATAGAATATGAAAAATTAATGGTTAGAATAAAGATTCTAATGTACAGAGTTAATGTTATTATGTAACTTAGATTCATACGTGTCAAGAATTAGGCGCTCGTAAGCCTCTGGAATCGAGACACCTTGGTAACGTTGCTTGTACGATAGGTCTAGTTCACTCTGCACAGTTTGCATCTCCAGACCCGGTTGCTTCACCTGCGCAGCAAAGTCAAAAACTTCAGATGGATTGAATGAACAAAAGTGAATCTCTTCTCTTTTTTTTGTGTGTAATTTTAGTAATTTGTGGTTTCATCAGGCACTTACAGTTAGCTTCATGTACATGGCCTCTGAAGGCTGCAAGCGTATAACAAACTCGTTCCTCCCTTGGTTTTGACCTGTTTCATTGCATGAGAGATTAGACCAAACAAAAAAATTTCAAGTATCAGTAAATACACTTGAAATCTGTGAAAGCTTGATTTGGTCTCAATACAAACATTTAAATATGTCGCCAGGAACATCCTTAAACTGAATGCGAATATCTGCCTTCTTTGAACTCATTGCCTTTCCGGCCTTCAGTATAAAAGGAACACCTGAAAGATACATCAATTCACAAGTCACTAATCACTACTAATAGAAAAGGATTTTGGCATAGAGGTAACACCAGAAGAGAGTGCTTAATCATTTATGTCTCTCCATTATAAAGATTTACGTCATTTTAGCTTCAGGAGGGTTTCATCATTTATGCAAAAACAGAAGAGTTCCATAGGATACTGTAGTGGAATAATGCGGTATACATGGACAATATGAATTGAACTAATGCCGGTTGATGATATTGACTTTTTAGTTGATCTTCCAAACTCTTCGTAGAAAATGAAAGATGAAGAGTGGAGGGGGACATGGTACCTTCCCATCTTTCATTGTCTATGCGAAGAATTGTTGTGGCAAACGTTGGAGTGTTTGAGTCATTTGGAACAGTTGGATCATCTCTATATCCTTCATACTGTCCAAGAACCACCTCTTCATCTTTTATGGGGATCACAGATTGAAGAACCTGGAGTTCATTAAAAAATCAGTCAATTTGTATTAACTGGCTGAAAATTCAAATGAAGACATCACTTGATCCAAATTGGATGAAAGGTAATCTCCTACAGAATTTTGGAAATGAAGATGTGACACAAAAGATGTGATCAAGAAAACTGTAATCACCTTCACTTTCTCATCCCGGATATGCTCGGGCTTAAGAGAAATTGGTTTCTCCATGGCGACAAGGCAAAGTACCTGCAGTACACCAAACTTGGTTAACAACAACATATGAAAGCATCTGCAGTTACAGGGAAGGAAACTTCAAGCAAAAATCTCATATTTCGAATGTACAAGGACTTGCCTGGAGCAAGTGGTTTTGAATAATATCACGAATGATTCTGAAAATAGAAGATTATACAAGTCATCAGAATGCTATGATATTATTGTCTCATGTACATCATATTCAAAGGAAACACTTAGAAAAGCTTACCCGTATTCATCAAAATATCCCCCGCGACCTTCAGTTCCAAAATCTTCTCTGAAAACGATCTGCAAAAGGAAATTACAGATTCATGTGGATGGATTCAACTCTAAACTCATCAGGTCAGAAACATTTATGCTAAGCGATCAAGCTCTCACCTGTACGTTTGCAATATTGTCGCGGTTCCATAGTGGCAAAAACAAGCGATTGGCAAACCGAAGAACCAACTGCACTAACGATACATCCGTTAGATGATCTTTATCATCAGTCTAAATAAATAAACCATTGACTAGAAGCAAATAAGTGTTACCATGTTTTGCACTAATTCTTTTCCCAGATAGTGATCAATACGATAAATCTGTGGTTCCTCAAACAGCGCTCCAATCTGAGAACTCAGTTGCTCAGCAGATTCCAGGTCCTTTCCAAATGGTTTCTCAACAACGATCCTAGTCCATCCACCAAGATCAGCTGTAAAGATTATACATTCAAATGAAGAGTTGCCTAATCTTTTGTATCCAATATAATGTTGGACAATAATTTAACAGTATAAACTCACATTTGTTAGTGCACCATGCCTTGATCATCTTGCTTACGGGAGGGTATACAGACGGAGGAAGTGCAAGATAAAACAATCTCCTGGAAGATCCTTCAGAAGTCTTTTTAGAGATCTCGTGCTCAGAAATCGCCTTGTCTAATCTCTTAAACCCTTCCTCAGAATCATAAGGTCCACTTACATACTTAATCTGATTACAATATAGAATTTTCTTTCAGTAACCAAAATAAACAGGACAGCAATCTCGTAATCACAATGGACTAACCAGCTTAAGAAACTTGGACAAAGCATCTGATTTCACAGATGCATTCTTCTCATCAACAAGATAGCTACATAACAATCAGATATATATATATATATATATATATATATAAGCATATCATCGTCTCAGATGCAAACAAAAACCAAAAGGCGGGATCATCAATCATCTAACCCGCGGATTTTATCTCTCAGTTCCTCATCAGTAATCTTACTCCTTGCATATCCAAAGATATGAACTTCATCTGGACTAAGAAATCCCTACTCATATAAATCCAAGAAAAAAGAAAAAAAAAACAATTAGACACTGAAACAATACATAATGATACAAAACTTTAGAGTAACAATAAATAACCTGGTGGAATAGATTGAAAAGTGCAGGAAAAGTCTTCTTCTTGGCAAGATCACCAGAAGCACCAAGAACAATGATGGAGAGGCTCCCAGTTTCAGAGACTGGATTGTATTCTTTCACAAAAGAATCGTTCTTTAAAGTAGACCTCTTCTCAACATGCCATTGCCCAGAACCCATCTTACACAAAACGATACCACAGAATAGAGGAAGAAGAACACACAACAACAAACCTGTAAACGAATATATGAAGTCAAGTGGAATTGTAATCATTCTGGTTACGATTGATTGATTGATTAAAAATCAATTAAAAAAAAAACACTTAAGGATTCAACAAATTCGAAATCTCCAAGAGGAGTTTTTTTAATTAGCTTAACACAACAGAATCAATACGAAAATTGGATTACAAGTAATTTGTATGGATCAGGTTTCGTCTAGAAAAGAAAAACGAAAACACAGAAATAAAGAACAAAGCGAGAAGAGATCTTTAACCTTCGACGGTGGCTGGCGAGAAAACACAGTAGGTTGGAGAATTTTGTTTTGTCTGAGTTTTGATTCTTCGAATACTTTATAGATAAAATAGAAAAAAGAAGGGACTGTGTGAATATATAATAGAGGCGATGAATCGTTGTTGTCAAAGGAAGAAAAACATAACAATTATTAGTACGTGAAATCACTAAGGGAATAATTATAAGTTAATTAAATGGAAAGTGGTAATCATAATTTGAGGGGAATACGAGACTAGTGATGGTTGAGCTCGATCATCCCATTATCTTTAGATTTTTTTGAAGATATATTATTGTTTTTGTTTGAGAAGAAAAAAGTCAAAAAGAATAAATGTGACGTTTTATTTGGGTTTTCAATAAATTACGAGTTTGATATACATTTTGACCGTTGGATTTCACCTACCCAAACAAATCATACATCTTTGATCAGCCACCGCAAAATAATGTTCTCTTATACTATTAGCATTTTATAAAGTTACACTATATTAGACCTGTGCTAGAGCACGGGTTAAAATTTATTTTATTTATATTGTAATTTTTATATAAAATATAATTTATGTGATTATTTTTTAAAGTTTGTTTTGGATAAAACATTATGCAATAAAATCATATGTTAAATATGAAGGCTTGAAAAAAGACACATATTTTGTAAGTTTTATTTTGTTAATGATTCTTGATAAGTATCGTGCTATAACACTGGTTAAATTTTATTTTGTAATCTATCTTGTAATCCACTATTTAATTTTTAACCAATCAATCTATTAATTTCGTAATCTATCTTTGGTTAACGTTGTGGTCTATTAATAGAATCGCAAAACAAAGAGAGTTTTGTGAAATGATTTTCTTATTTCTCAAATGTAACAAACTTTACAAAACTGTGATATATACATTGAAATAAACTAAACCGGATCTAAACTAAACCAGAAATCAATTGTATTTAAGTTAACCAATCTTATGTACTAACTACTCTCTAATACCCCTCCTCAAGATGGCGAGGAGTAGATGTTGATGACTCCCATCTTGCGCATAATCTCTTGAAAAGGAATCGGATGGAGAGCCTTTGTCAAAACATCAGCTAGTTGATGGTTGGTCCGAACAAACATTGTTTTAAGAATTCCATCTTCAATAGCTTCACGGACCTTGTGGCAGTCGAACTCAATATGTTTTGTTCGTTCGTGGTAAACAGAGTTGCTGGCGATGTAAAGAGCTGCTGTGTTATCACAATATAGATAAGCCGGAAGTGTAAAGGGAACCCTCAAAGCCTTCAATATATATGTGAACCATAACAACTCCTTGGTGATCATACTCATCGCACGGTACTCCGACTCAGCAGAACTCATCGAGACCACCTGCTGCTTCTTAGATTTCCACGAGACCAAAGATTGACCAATGAATATAGCATAGCCAGTATGAGATCGTCTATTATCAGGACAACCTCCCCAGTCTGCATCTGAGAAACCTCGAAGAGAAAAATCATGATCTTTCCCATAGAACAGACCCTGACCAATCGTACCCATCAAATACCTCAAGATCTTATGTACTGCTGTGAGATGAAATTTCCTTGGAGCTGCAGAGTATTG
>NC_025693.1:5422530-5425815 GCF_000633955.1 Camelina sativa
CCAATCGTACCCTTCAAATACCTCAAGATCTTATGTACTGCTGTGAGATGAAATTTCCTTGGAGCTGTAGAGTATTGAGCCAGTTTTGATACAGCATAAGAGATGTCTGGTCTAGTAATAGTCAGATACTGCAACTTCCCAATGAGCCTCCTGTATTGTTTGCTATCTGGAATAAGTGCAGTCTCAGCTGCAGATAACTTCTTAAATGGTTTCTTGACAACCTTCACTGCATCAATACACTCTGTATCCAAAATTTCATCATCAGCTTGCATAGTAGACTTCGCAAGTTTAGCTTCAGTTTTTCGTTCAGATAAACCAGTTGAAGACATCTGCAAATCAGGTTTCATAGGGATAGGAGAAGGTTTACAATCAGAGAAACCTGTAGCTTCCAGAAGATCGAGCACATACTTCCTCTGACTAAAAGTAATCCCTTCATCATTCCTTGCGATTTCAATACCGAGAAAGAACTTTGGAGTACCAAGATCTCTCAGTTGAAAAACGGAACCCAATTGATCCCGTAAAGCACAAGCTGCATCAGCATTAGTACTAGCAATCAATATGTCATCCACATACACTACAACTACCAGAAACTGATCACTTGTTTCTTTCACAAACAAAGTGTGTTCTCCATGGCATGTTTCAAAACCAAAACTCTTTAGAGTTGATTTAAACTTGAGAAACCACTGCCGAGATGCCTGTTTAAGCCCATAAATTGACTTATGTAATCGACACACTGCATTTGCTGGTACTGTTTCTCCTAGTATCTCTTCATAACCTGGTGGCAACTTCATGTAAATTTCCTCATCAAGGTCACCATTCAAGAATGCATTTGAAATGTCCAATTGGTGTAAGGACCATTGCATCTTGGGTGCGAGAGAAATAATCATCTTGACTGTTGTCAGTTTAGCAACCGGTGAAAAAGTGTCACTAAAATCAATTCCCTCTTGCTGAGTATACCCTTTAGCCACCAATCTTGCTTTATATCTTTCAATACTGCCATTTGCATGGTATTTTATTGTGAAAATCCATTTTCAACCTACAGCAACTTTACCATGTGGTAAATCACTCACACTCCAAGTTCCAGTCCTTATAAAAGCTCCAATCTCTTTTCCACAAGCATCAACCCACACCTTATCAAGCCTAGCTTCTGAATATCTTTGCGGTATCTTCGCTTTAGTGACGATATTAGTGAAGGCATAGAAAGGCTCAGATAGATAAGAATAAGAGATATAATTTGCTAATGGATAAGGGAAAGTATTTTTGTGATTACTATTAGTAAGAGTATTGTTATTATAACAATGAAAGTCCTGTAAGTGGGAAGGCAGTTTTCTCTGCCGAGTTGGTTTAAGTTCAGAAGGAACAGAAACCATGGAAGATGACTCATCAGAATTGTGAGGAGCATCAGAAGATGGTTGCACTAAAGGCGATTGTCCATCATTGATTTGCACAGGAAGAGAAAAATGAGGAAAGAAAGTCTTTGCATCATCTGAGATTGTAGATGATGCAAAAGGAAAAATATCCTCATAGAATATGACATGTCGAGAAACAGAAACTGAGTATGTCTCTATGTCTAGTAGCTTGTAGCCCTTAAAACCTGAAGGATAACCTAGAAAAACACAAGCTCTAGCCCTAGGATCAAACTTAGTTCTAGACTTAGGAGAAGTAGAACAATAACATAAACAACCAAAGCTCTTAAGAGAATGATAATCTGGAATTTCTGATGTTAAGCGTTCTAGAGGAGTCTTATTGTCTATAACAGGGGAAGGTAATCTATTTATTAAGAAAACTGCAGTTAACACACAATCCCCCCAATATTCTAAAGGTATACCAGACTGAAACATAAGAGCCCTAGCTACATTCAACAGATGCTGATGTTTCCGTTCTACAACTGAATTTTGTTCAGGGGTTTCAGGACATGAATGAAAAGACTTAATTCCTTTTTGCAAATACAATTCAGTAAATTTCAATTCATTAGCATTATCAGATCTAACAGAACAAACCTTAGTGTTATATTGAGTCTCAACCATTGTTATAAAATCAGGAAAAACATGTAAGACATCAGATTTTTGTTTAAGCATATATAACCAGGTAGCTCTACTATAATCATCAACAATTGTCAGGAAATATCTATAGCCATCTACTGTAGGGACAGAAAAAGGACCCCAAGTATCTATGTGAAGCAATTCAAAAGGTTTATTACGCATGTGATTCATAGATTTGAAAGGTAAATGTTTCTGTTTTGAAAGATGACATATACGACAATGATGAGAATTCTTATTTATAGTTTTCTTTGGTAACAACAAAATATCAGAAAGAGACTCTATTTTAGAAACAGAAGGATGTCCTAATCTTTGATGCCAAATATTAGAATCTACTTTTTGAATAGAACAGACAGACTTACCAGGAAAAGTTGAAGACGACAGATTAACAAGCTTTTTATCAAGACTCAAAACATATAGATTTGCAACTTGACTACCTCTTCCAATCATTACCTCCTGAGTAAGAGCCTGAATGCAACAATCATCAGAAGTAAAAACCACTTTAGACTTCAATGTTTTAGTGACAACACTTACACTCAACAGATTAAATTTGAATTCAGGTATGTATAACACATTATAAAGACCTAAAGCATCTGTGAGTTGAATGTAACCAGTCCCTTCTATTTTAACTGTTTGGCCATTAGGAAGTCTAACATAAGTTCTTTCTAAGGCTTGGTATTCTACATACATCTCCCTCTCATGAGTAACATGATGACTAGCACCTGAATCTATGACCCAAGCTCTAAAAGACAACTCAGTTTCATGAGGTATAGATGAAGTTAACATGTCATAATAGGTGAGATCATAAAGAGAAAGGAAAGTACCAGTCATCTGGGAGATGGTTGGTACAGAATTTGAAGTCGAAGCTATGGCCTTGTCCGGGCAGGCAGTGACACTAGTGGATTGGAGTTTAGAGCTCAAATAAGATATCATGTGTTGAATCTGATCCTTGGACATATCTTCTTCTTTCTCTTCATGACAATTCTCCTTTTCACCATAAAATTGATCAGCATTTGTCAAGTTGGTACTTCCCATAAACGTGTTCTTCTTAGCCCTTGGATGACCAGGTGGATAACCATGGACTTTATAGCACTTATCCACTGTGTGTCCCAAACGAGAGCAATGTGAACATTTCGGTTTTTGAAAGTTCCCTTGAGCCATCAAGATCTGATTCGGTTCTGGTTGAACTGTTTGAGTCCGAAAAGCAGAAGGAGTCACCAATGGTTTTCTGTTTCCAACAACACGT
>NC_025693.1:5425875-5445458 GCF_000633955.1 Camelina sativa
TTAGTGAAGGCATAGAAAGGCTCAGATAGATAAGAATAAGAGATATAGTTTGCTAATGGATAAGGGGAAGTATTTTTGTGATTACTATTAGTAAGAGTATTATTATTATAACAATGAAAGTCCTGTAAGTGGGATGGCAGTTTTCTCTGCCGAGTTGGTTTAAGTTCAGAAGGAACAGAAACCATGGAAGATGACTCATCAGAATTGTGAGGAGCATCAGAAGATGGTTGCACTAAAGGCGATTGTCCATCATTGATTTGCACAGGAAGAGAAAAATGAGGAAAGAAAGTCTTTGTAGCTTATAGAATATGACATGTCGAGAAACAAAAACTGAGTATGTCTCTATGTCTAGTAGCTTGTAGCTCTTAAAACCTGAAGGATAACCTAGAAAAACACAAGCTCTAGCCCTAGGATCAAACTTAGTTCTAGACTTAGGAGAAGTAGAACGATAACATAAACAACCAAAGCTCTTAAGAGAATGATAATCTGGAATTTCTGATGTTAAGCGTTCTAGAGGAGTCTTATTATCTATAACAGGAGAAGGTAATCTATTTATTAAGAAAACTGCAGTTAACACACAATCCCCCCAATATTCTAAAGGAATACCAGACTGAAACATAAGAGCCCTAGCTACATTCAACAGATGCTGATGTTTCCGTTCTACAACTGAATTTTGTTCAGAGGTTTCAGGACATGAATGAAAAGACTTAATTCCTTTTTGCAAATACAATTCAGTAAATTTCAATTCATTAGCATTATCAGATCTAACAGAACAAACCTTAGTGTTATATTGAGTCTCAACCATTGTTATAAAATCAGGAAAAACATGTAAGACATCAGATTTTTGTTTAAGCATATATAACCAGGTAGCTCTACTATAATCATCAACAATTGTCAGGAAATATCTATAGCCATCTACTGTAGGGACAGAAAAAGGACCCCAAGTATCTATGTGAAGCAATTCAAAAGGTTTATTACGCATGTGATTCATAGATTTGAAAGGTAAATGTTTCTGTTTTGAAAGATGACATATACGACAATGATGAGAATTCTTATTTATAGTTTTCTTTGGTAACAACAAAATATCAGAAAGAGACTCTATTTTAGAAACAGAAGGATGTCCTAATCTTTGATGCCAAATATTAGAATCTACTTTTTGAATAGAACAGACAGACTTACCAGGAAAAGTTGAAGACGACAGATTAACAAGCTTTTTATCAAGACTCAAAACATATAGATTTGCAACTTGACTACCTCTTCCAATCATTACCTCCTGAGTAAGAGCCTGAATGCAACAATCATCAGAAGTAAAAACCACTTTAGACTTCAATGTTTTAGTAACAACACTTACACTCAACAGATTAAATTTGAATTCAGGAATGTATAACACATTATAAAGACCTAAAGCATCTGTGAGTTGAATGTAACCAGTCCCTTCTATTTTAACTGTTTGGCCATTAGGAAGTCTAACATAAGTTCTTTCTAAGGCTTGGTATTCTACATACATCTCCCTCTCATGAGTAACATGATGACTAGCACCTGAATCTATGACCCAAGCTCTAAAAGACAACTCAGTTTCATGAGGTATAGATGAAGTTAACATGTCATAATAGGTGAGATCATAAAGAGAAAGGAAAGTACCAGTCATCTGGGAGATGGTTGGTACAGAATTTGAAGTCGAAGCTATGGCTTTGTCCGGGCAGGCAGTGACACTAGTGGATTGGAGTTTAGAGCTCAAATAAGATATCATGTGTTGAATCTGATCCTTGGACATATCTTCTTCTTTCTCTTCATGACAATTCTCCTTTTCACCATAAAATTGATCAGCATTTGTCAAGTTGGTACTTCCCATAAACGTGTTCTTCTTAGCCCTTGGATGACCAGGTGGATAACCATGGACTTTGTAGCACTTATCCACTGTGTGTCCCAAACGAGAGCAATGTGAACATTTCGGTTTCTGAAAGTTCCCTTGAGCCATCAAGATCTGATTCGGTTCTGATTGAACTGTTTGAGTCTGAAAAGCAGAAGGAGTCACCAATGGTTTTCTGTTTCCAACAACACGTTGACTCTCATCCTGATCCAAGATATTATATATTTCACTCAACCCCGGCAATGGCTTCATGTTTAAGATCTGACCTCGAATATTGTTGAAATTATCATTCAACCCCATAAGAAACTGAATCACTCGACTGACCTCCGCTTCTTCAAGTAATTCTTTCACCTGATCACAATCACACTTCTTAACTGTTCGAGACCTAGTGTTGCAAAGTTGTTCCCACAATGTCTTCTTCTTGGTAAAGTAAGTGGACAGATCAAGGTCTCCTTGCTTAAGCGTAATCATAGCCTGCTCCAGTTGGTATTTCCTTGGTAGATTGTTCACTCGAAACCTAGTAAACAACTCATTCCACATTTCAACAGCATCTTGATAGTAAAGAATGCTATTAGCCCTGGGTGTTCGGATTTTCGGTTAGGATCGGATCGGTTTTTTTGGATTTCGGATTTTTCGGATTAGGATATATAAAATCCGTTTAGAATCCGGCTATTTTTCGGATCGGATTTGTTCGGATTCGGATCGGTTTTCAGTTTTTTTCAAAAATCCGAACTTAAACCGAATCCCTTATATATATCATTTGGAGAATAAATTCAAAAAGTTCGGACAGCTCAGGTGGCTAGAGCGTGTCCCTTATCCTTCAAGGTGTGAGGTTCGAATCCTCATGCTGGTGATTTATGCTTAATTTTTTTAAAAAGATCCATTAATGGTTAATGGGCTTCTAACAAAGCCCGAAAATAATAACAATTCATAACCCAAATGTATTAAAATTAAATATGTATTCGGTTTAGCGGATAACCGATCGGTTTTCGGTTCGGATCGGTTTAAAACCGAAATCCGATTTCTAATCAATATAGAAACCGATCTGTTTTAAGAGATAAACCGAATCTGATCCAAATCGGTTTATTCGGATCGGTTCGGATCGGTTTGTTCGGTTTCGGATTATTTGCCCAGGGCTAAATGCTATCATAAATCTCCTTGTTGACGACATTTAGGATCCACGACTTCACCATACTGTTACATCTACTCCATATCCTGAAATCAAAATCACTTTCACTTGGTCTCAACATAGATCCATCAATAAAGTAAAGCTTATTCTTAGCCTCTAAACTTATCTTCATCGCTATAGACCAGCTATTGTAATTTGATCCATCTAAGACATGAGCAACGATCGTTAAACCTGGGTGATCGGAGGATTGGAGATTGAAAGGATTATCCGACGGTTCCGATAGGCGCGACATCGATCCTTGAGTTCCGTATCCCTCCGATCGCTGAGAACGTTGCGATTTCCCAAATCCAAGCTCAGGTTCTTCATAGATCGCCGATTCACGAGTAACCTTGGCTGCGGATCCATCGAATTCTGGCGTAACACTTCTACTCTTCAGTTTTCCCCCTTTTCGCACCATTTTCTTCAAATCAAAGCTTCGGTAGGTCAATCGAAGAAGATGAAGATGATTGATCGGTGTAATTTGAAGGAATCGAAAGAAATCGAAGGTGAAATCACCAGATTTTGCGGAAACCTGGCTCTGATACCATAATAGAATCGCAGAACAAAGAGAGTTTTGTGAAATGATTTTCTTATTTCTCAATCGTAACAAACTTTACAAAACTGTGATATATACATTGAAATAAACTAAACCGGATCTAAACTAAACCGGAAATCAATTGTATTTAAGTTAACCAATCTTATGTACCAACTACTCTCTAATATCTATCGATAAAATATGTGGAAAATAAATTTGTAATACTCTGTTTAAAGATTTTTGGAAACAATATGATATAAGACTAAAATCTTTCGAAAATACAGTTTTAATATCCATAATTTTATTTGTTACCATTAATATATCAATTATCAATTTGAAATATCCCTAATATTTAGGTGTAACCGATTAATAATAATATATGGATTAATTTATAACCTATTTGTAATCATTTGTAACCATTTATTAAAAATATAAAGTTTACAAAAGCTATTTTATGTACTTCCCTTTTATTAAAAAAGGGATTTTTCACTCTATATTTTCAGACTAATTCACACTCTTTGATACTATAACAATTAATCATCACATACTTATTATCTTCCACATTGTTGTATACGTAACTAGTTCATCTAAAGATTATATGGCGACGGCGTAGCCCAACGCATCAATTTACTTTCTAGATTCTACTTTGGCAGGAAACAGATTTATTAAAAAAAAAACAAAAAACAGAGAATAAATGCTATAATGGAAGTAACTTTTACGCCGACAAAATCCAAATGAGCAAAGACAGTAAAGAAGCCCATACCGACACAATAAGATTTGCTACTGTGATGCTGACACACTCCAACCGTCACATACTCACATTTCAAAGACAACATCCTGCTAGTTCTTGTTATGTGGGTAACGTAAGTGAAAATCACATTTTAAACCACTTAGGCTTTGTACTCTTCTTCTCTGTGGGTTTAGGCTCGTGTTCAACCGGTACATGACCAGAGTCAACCGTGGCTTCCTCTGACGATGGCTCAACCGTTTCCTCTGCTTTGGTCATGACCTCTAAATCTTTCAGTGACAAGATCTCTTCATTAAGATAAGGAGTTGAACTAGCACCACCATCTGCAACAAAAACATTTGGGGTTTTAAGAAATAAGTTAAGAGCTCAGTCCTCTTTCCAACAGATGTATTATGTAAAGCTCATAGTTCAACAGTGAATCTATTTGACACACCCGACTCCTTCTATGATTATTGTTCTCTATGTATTCACATGATCCTAAACTTCTTCTCGAGCTGTATCAATCCTAAGTTTGCAAGTTTTTTGGACAATTTCACAGGAATAGTTCTCCGTTCCTCTAAGTGACCTCACTTACTAAATATTGCAATGCAATAAAAGTATCTCAGAGAAAGAGGAAGTCTACAGTAGCGTGTGAAGGTAATGTCACAAACTAACCTTTTGGTTGATCGTTTGCAAAATAGACAATTGCTCCAGGAACAAACCCAGCAGAGTAGAAGTCTTGTGAGAAATCTTTTATCTGTTTCTTGGGAGGAGTTGTGTCTGCCAAAAAAGAATAGCACGATGTCAGGTTTCTTTACCTTGAGAAAGGAAACATAAAATCAGAAATCTGAGCAATGGAAACGTACACAAGTAGAAAGGAATATCCGGGTGGGCTACTACTCTCCTGACAAGATCAATCAAGCATTGGATCTTTTCTGAGGGATGAAATGTTGCCTCCAATGTGTGATTATCAGGGAAACGAACACGGATTACAGCCTAGATAGTAGCAATCTACAAACAGTCAGTGGGATAATCCAAAGCATGAAACAATACAAAAAACCTTCAGAATAATAATAACAACAAACAACCTTGGTAAGCTTGGATCGACGAGCAGCTTCTTCTGCTTCCCGGAGTTTTCTTGTCTTCAATGATTTATCTAATTTACATGTTAGAAGAGTTACAACAACCAAGTTAATCGATATGCAAAATTCCATGGAAAATGACTAAACGCAGCCCAAAACCATTACAAATTGATCAGATTCTTGAGAAGATCTTACCTTCTTTCTTAGTAGCCAAGAGTCGGTAATAATCCGCAGGTGTGAACTCATAGAAATCATCAGATTCATCTTCTGTGGGAATTTTTACAAACCAAATCAATCACAAGACTTGTTCAAATTCAGATCAAATGCAACAACACTAGCAAGAATCAGGAATCTGCTAACTATACCAGCACTAGAAGAAGTTTGGGTTGGCCTCTGTGAGTTACTCGAAGTCTCGAAAACACGAACCTCTCGCCCTAATTTTTCTCGCATATCGGCAAGTTTAGCCTGATTTCACGAAATCAAACCAAAGAAACATCAAATTCGACACAAGGAAAGGAGAAACCCTAGAGAAGTTCGCGTGAAACCCAAAGGTAGAGGAAGAAGAAGAAGAAAGAAACGGATTAGCTTGAAACGCGAACAGGAAATTGCAGAATCGAAATGGAACTCGGAATCAGATGGTAGATCAGTGAGGGAGACGAAGAAGAAGAAGAAGAATGAAGTCAGACCTGAGATGAAGAAGAAGCTTCCATGGAATCGATGATCTCGAGTCGTCTCCGTTTCAAGGTGTGTTGAAGAGAAGCGTACTCATCAACAAACATCAGACCCGGTTCAAGTTATTCTTTTCTTGTTCGCTGCAATTCACCGTCTATACGGACGCGCATGAAAACAGTATTTTTTGTTTTTTTTATTAATTGGGGCATTCTTTTAGGAGATTTCAATTTGAGCCCGCTATTATTTGTTTCTTACAGATCACCCCTCTTTCTTAATTTCTTGTATGTTTTTCCACAATTAAACATTTTAAAGTCTTGAACCAATAAAAACATAAACTTTTGTTACTCACGAGATAATCCCTCTTTCTATTTTATTTTTTTTTCTTTTTTTCTTCTGAGTATTGCGATGGAAATGTACATTAAACATCGGTTTTGAATTCAGTCGTAGAAATTTTCGTAGGTGACTCGTTGTAACTGTATTATGTATTTAACATCTTGTTATAGATTTTTTTTTAACAAACTTGAGATTAAGTTAAAGAGCTCTCTTTTTTAACAAATTGCAATCTCTCCATACGTGGTCGTTGTACGGAGCCCTTCTCTTATGTCATGTCTTCTCTTGGGGTTTTTTTTTTTTTTTTAATTTCAAGTTTATTTTTTAGTCCCATCTTGCTTAGAATTTTCATGTCTAGGAAATCTTGGAGTGTTCCTGATTAGCCCTGATCAACAAGAAAATTTGTTTTCCTCACCTTAAAACCTTCTTTTGATTTTCCGGTTAAATTAAGCTAGTGTGAGTTTTGCTTCCACATATACCTAAAGTAAAACTTCGAAAGAAAGAAAATCAGTATAATAAATAACAATATAAAATAATACTTTCTTTGGTTGCATATTTTAATGGTAAAATTTCATAAAATATAGATATATATATATATATACTTATTTGAAATTAACTTATTACGGTTGTGTCATTTTAGAAATTTGCATCTATTTATCTAGAGTTGTGTAGTTTCACTATGTTTTATTAGTGTTTTTATCAGAATTTTCTGTTCCAGTAATTGTACATATTTCATTACTAATTGTGACTTTTAAAAGTTCATTGCCCAAATAAAAATATGTTCATCTCTTCTAGCTTAGAAGTAGAGCTTAAGGATAATGTAATCAGTGAGTAACAAATTTACCGTTGCAAATTCATTCCAATTTAACCCATGTGTGTTAGGTTTAGGAGGTTGAGATATAGTATTAGTGTGAGATGAAATATCCGAACTTTGAGACCTATTCTCATTAACAGTATGTGAGATGTTGTTTGATTCGCCTCATTCCTCCCAAACATGGACCATAAGGGGATCTACATTGGTAGATTTAACAGGATTTAGGATGACTCTTATAATAAATAAGATAAAAAATAAATCAAAATTAAATAAAAAATAAGAGACAACTCTTATTTAATATACTTAACAGACAACTCTTATTTTGTAAACAGTACAATATATATATATTGTTAAAAAATTCTAAACTGTACATAAGAGTCTCAAATTTAAAGTCCACCATTGGACTTGTCCTAAGATCTTTTAAAGCATGATCAATTGATCATGTACAATCGGAGGAATAAGATAAGGGCAGTGACTAGGGCCCTGTTTTTTTGCTACACGCTACGACAGCGGCAGCGACAGAGTAAAACGACATCTCAGAAAGAGTAGCAACAAATTTAAACGACGACAGAGCTTGATAATAAAAGTTTTAGATGAGTCGCAGAAGGTAGGAGATAAGTCGCAACGTCATTTAAATGAATCGCCAGAAAAAACGGCGACACCACCCAACTCCTTATTTCAAACCAGTGACTGTCGCTGAGATTTTAAATACAATTTTGCCATTACAAAAATTTTACAGATCTGTATGCTCATATTTTCTTCTGCAACTGTTAATGGCGGAATGTGAAAAATTACATTTATATCCCTAAAAATACTCATATTTACAAAATATTTTTTAAAATTTACAAAACTCCACCTTTTAAAAAGCTGTCGCTGAAAAGAGTCGCGCGACTCCTAGACGAACAGGGCCTAGTCTGATAGACATACAGGAGAGGTATCCCTCGAGTTTGAACTCACATAGTCGCAAATGAATGAACGTAAGAAAGTCTTCACCATGAAAATCTTCCCATTGTTGTAGGCCAATAAACCAAATACAAATATGAAGCTCTTCTCAATACATAAAAGAAAATCTGTTTTGAAGATAAATAAAAAGATCCCCTGAAATTAATAAAGTAGCTCCCATTAAAAGGAAATATAAAAACATTTAGCAAAACAAATTTATTAATCTGATAGTCTCTCTTCCCACCTAATACCTAAGCTTCTTTACTCCTTTTTTTTTTGTAATTTAATTTTTGGTTCTATCCTTGTTGTCTCTATTAAGTTATTAACGCTCATCTTTCACCTCAATCCAAAGCTCCAAATCGAAGCAATCTTCTTCACTCTCCTACAAACCCTAATTCGATGCAATTGCTGCAATCTCCACCTTAATCTCCCTTTATCCATCCATGGATCCATAAAATCTCTGTAAAACTCACAAATAGGTGTTTCAAATTCGAACCGGAGAAATACGATAAGAAACAAAAAAAAATGCCGAGCGTTGGTGTGAAGCTCTACAGTGTCTTCTTCAAGTTCCTTTTGAAACACCGTTTACAGAACCGGATTCAATCTTCGGGTGACGAATCGTCCTCGGATCCGTTCGGTGTCACGACCCGACCCGAAGAATCCGTCGCTGCTCCTAATCCGTTATTCACCGACGGTGTTGCGACTAAAGACATTCATATCGATCCGTTAACTTCTTTATCCGTACGGATTTTTCTACCTGAATCTGCTCTTACGCCTCTGGAACCGAGCACCTCTGCCGCTGGCGTGCATTCCGGTAAGGCTCGAAATCTCAACAACCTCGCCGGATCGGATCTTCTTATTAGGAGAAACAGCTTAGGTTCGTCTAATTCGTTGTTGTCTCACAAGGTAGAATCTAGGAGGAACAGTTACGGTTGCACCACCACTGGTTCGTCATCCCCTGAAGCAGGATCCTCCTCCGACGTGTACAGAGGATACTCACCGGCGTCGTCGGGTGGAAACTCTAGAAAACTTCCTGTGATGTTGCAGTTCCACGGTGGTGGATGGGTGAGTGGAAGTAACGACTCAGTGGCTAATGATTTCTTTTGTAGAAGAATGGCCAAGCATTGTGATATCATTGTCTTGGCCGTCGGGTACAGGCTTGCACCTGAGAACCGGNGACGTGTACAGAGGATACTCACCGTCGTCGTCGGGTGGAAACTCTAGAAAACTTCCTGTGATGTTGCAGTTCCACGGTGGTGGATGGGTGAGTGGAAGTAACGACTCAGTGGCTAATGATTTCTTTTGTAGAAGAATGGCCAAGCATTGTGATATCATTGTCTTGGCCGTCGGGTACAGGCTTGCACCTGAGAACCGGTATCCAGCGGCGTATGAGGACGGGTTCAAGGTGTTGAAATGGCTGGGGAAGCAGGCGAATTTGGCGGAATGTAATAAGTCCATGGGAAATTCGCGGCGAACCGGAGGGGAGGTGAAGAAATCAGAAGTTAATAAGCATATCGTTGATGCTTTTGGTGCATCATTGGTGGAACCTTGGCTCGCAACTCATGCTGATCCCTCGAGGTAAAAACAATGACTTTCCATTTGCATTGCCTATCACATTTAGGGAAATGTTGATTCTTGTTTAGGTAGTGAAACTAGTGAAAGAGCCTAGAATTTGTTAGAACTTAGAAACGAATGTGTGTGTGTTCCTGCCTGCCTGAACATCTAGGCTTTAATGTTGATCTTTGGTCTGTGGTCTACTTGTGGTAGAGTTCAATTAATTATAGTGTTGTTTCTTGGTAGTGATCTACGAAACTTCTGTTGCTGCTTCTCCTCTTATCCATTGGCCCCTGAAATGATGATTTGTTTGATCTTCATTGATCTCTCTTGGGCTGCGCATGTTAGATGTGTAAACTCAATCCTTTTAATTTCGCGAACCTTCTTGGAATTGAATTAGCACGCTTGTTTTTTGATGGAAAAAAACATATGCTTAGGAGTCAGTTTCTTGAACATGCGCTTGGGTTGTCAATTGTTTATTCATATCGTATGTCACACCAAAAATCTTTATTCTATGTTTTAGTGCTCACTGCTTTCACGTAACTTAAGGAGTTTGCTTCCATTAATGTTGTTCTCTTCTTGGTTCTTAAGAACTCCTAAGGATAATGAACTTAGATCCCAGCTGAGTATTCAGAGATGAATTTTTGTAGATCGTTGCTTTCATGTGATTCAGGTGAAACAAAATCTTACTGAGTTCTGTGACATCTCAAAATTTGAAACTTCAGATGTGTGCTTCTTGGTGTGAGCTGTGGTGCCAACATAGCAGACTACGTAGCACGCAAAGCCATTGAAGTTGGTCAAAATCTAGACCCTGTCAAGGTTGTGGCTCAAGTCCTAATGTACCCGTTCTTCATCGGTAGTGTTCCCACACAATCTGAGATCAAACAGGCAAACTCATACTTCTACGACAAAGCCATGTGCATTCTCGCATGGAAGCTTTTCTTGTCAGAAGAAGAATTCAGCTTGGACCACCCGGCAGCAAACCCGCTCGTTCCAGGCCGAGGTCCCCCTCTCAAATTCATGCCACCAACACTAACTATTGTAGCAGAGCATGACTGGATGAGAGACCGGGCCATTGCTTACTCAGAAGAGTTAAGGAAAGTCAATGTAGATGCTCCCGTGCTAGAGTACAAAGATGCGGTTCATGAGTTTGCAACCCTCGACATGCTTCTTAGGACTCCGCAAGCTCAGGCTTGTGCAGAAGATATTGCAATCTGGGTCAAGAAATACATCTCACTCCGTGGCCACGAGTTCTCATACTAGTTGTTCACCGGAAACTCGATGTGGCAAAAAGAGGTGAACGGAAAGTAAACCGTGTTTTTACCGGTTCTGGTTTCTCCAAGAAGTAAAAGAGGTGAGCCGAAAGTAAACCGGGATTTTTCGGGGTTTGTTGTTTCTATCAGGAAGCCAAAAAAAAAGCCAAGCGAGAGGTTCTCTCTCTGAGTAGAGTAGTTTAGACTTTAGAGAGGTGTTACTTTGTGAGATGGGTCGAGTGGAAGAGACTCTGTTGTCTCGGGGTATTTCCCGTATATTAGTAAACTATATACATCCGTTCTTCTCTTTTATTAAGAGATCATGCTTTTGTTTTGTATATTATCGTAACGATCGTCCATTTTGGTTATCCAAACCAAACGAAATGCAGACCAAGAAGTTTGATCTGTGTACCATATCTTATTTTGAATTATTTGATTCATAAGGTTTTTAAAAAAAAAATTATAGTCCCAAAAGTGTGATTATTGCATTCCTTCTCTTTTCAACGTTATGTTCAATATGAGGTTTGGATCAAAGTTTATTTTTAGTAACATTTTGAATTCTCAAAACTAGTCATGTACATTTTGGTTCTTCTCAACTGATTATTCCTATATTAGACTGGTAAAATTATTTGAGAAAAAAAAAAAAAAAAGACTGGTAAAATTATTACTCGGTTACTCCTCCAAGTCCAACTCTTAACAACCAGAAATATGTGGAATTCAGTTTCGGCTATTCACAGTATATGTTATTTTGGTAATTATGGAGTTTTTTTTGGTAAGTATTGATAATTTTAAAAACTTCAAATAATTTGGACTTTTTTTTGACCCAAACATAAAACGGGTTTCTGTATATTGCTGGTAAATTCAGATCTAACTTACCTTCAACTGGTTGAGAACATGATACTAAACAATGGTCCCTCCATTCCTTTTGTAAAATGTTTTGTAAATCTTAAAATACTTATTTTCTTTATAAAAATCACTGAAATTTAAATCTTTATAAAAATTACTCCCTCTGTCCCATTAATAGACTTTTTGGCAAAATTAAATAAATAATAAATATTTTATAATTTATAAAAAAATTCAACCAATAGAATAAAATACTGCATATTCAAGTAGATATATTTTTTTTTCGGATTCAAGTAGATATTATGTATACTATTAAGCAAGAAAACTTGATAAAATCTATTAAAATAGAACAAACAAAAAAATTGAAAAAAAATCTATATAATTGGCGAGAGGGTAGGGAGTATCATTAAAGAGTTATATTTTAATACATTTGAATTTTACATAGAAAATAATACTTAAAAGTTCTTGAGGAAAAAGAAAAAAATATACATCCTAAAAATTGATTGATATTCGAAAATATCCTATAATTTAATGCAGACTGAAATTTAAAAGTTAAAAAAACAAACGTTCAAGATTAGACTATAATTCTAGTTCTCATTCGTATATATCCGCTCTTCTAAAACGACGTTTCATCATTGGTAACTTTAGGCCCATATAGTCCAAATACAGCCCAATTAGCTAAATTTAACTCAACTGCACCCGAACCTGGATCCGATTAACGCAGGATCTCCGATTTATTCTCCCTCCTCGATTTCAGTGAGGAGCCTGACCTCCGTCGCACCGTGCTACCATACCTTCTTAAACCGCCGGTTCTAATTTCCCTGGACATCGCGTAGTGTCTTCTCACCATCTTCTTAACCGGTTAGTTTCTTACTCGTATTCTGAAATCACACGCCCCAAATGATTTAAAAACTCATCGATATTACCAAATTAAGCTCTTATTAGCTTAGCATTAATGGCGAGATCCAAACTAAAAAAATGTTTCCATTTTGCTCATCCCTTAAACTACTGTTACTATATTAAGCTTCTTCCATTTTGGATCTCATTTTTTTTTTGTCCACTATATTATTAAGTTTCCTGATATGTATCGTTTCAGTTTTTGTTCTGTGTAATTTGGTGCATAAACTGATTTGAGATCTAATGCTAGTATAGTGGAATTTTTTTTGGTTGTTAATAAAATTTGGGATACTCTCACTACTAGACTCAACAACATTTACTGTTTATGGTTCTTCACTTGTGTGAATCTATTGGATACTTAAAAAGGTTTATGCATTCTTGTTTTAGGAGCTATATGCTTTGTTTGATTCTCTGTTTTTATTTTATTTTTATGATAAGTGATTATGATGATCACATTGGTCTGTTTAATGAATTGGTCTGACACCTCTTAAGCTAGTTATTCGCTTAATTTATCAATTTTTCTCTTAAGCCTATGTTTACTAAAAAAGTTATAAGTTAATTCTATGTTTAAAAAGAAAAACAAAACTCAAGCTAGTATAATCTCCCACGAAAGCTCTCTCTCCCTCTCTCTTTACCTCTGTACTCACAGATCTATCCTCAGTTATACAACAACCACAGAGATCAAGGAAACAAGAGCATTTTCACTCTAATCGGATTTTTACTTTCCCCCCTGGTACTCTTGAAAGCTTATAAATTGTAGATTTAGGAAGTTTTCACAGGAATCGACGGGGAGAGAGAACAGTGAAAAACCCTACTGATTTGAGATCTAAAGCTGATTAATGTACAGCTGAGATTTTATTTGGTTTTGAGCTTTACTGTTTATGGTTCTTCACTTGTGTGATTCAGTTTGATACTCAAAAAAAAAAAAATCGATTTATTCTTGTTTTAGGAGCTCTATACTTTGTTTGATTCTCTGTTTTTTTTTTTATAAAAAAATTATTATGAGCGAGTTTAATCACATTTGGCATGTTTTTATGCAGAGATATATACGATTGAGATGCGTGATGTAAGATTTGCTATGAGCAGCCAATGCGTTAGACCAAGGCTGAGGATAGTTGGCGTTGTGATTTTAGCGGCATGGATTGGGCTTACGGCTTTGTTTGGTTTGCTTAAACCTATAAAGAATGGTTGTATTATGACTTACATGTATCCCACTTACATTCCTATCTCTGTGACGGACGATGCAACTCCTGGAAGATATGGACTCTATCTTTACCACGAAGGTTGGAGAAAGATTGACTTTAAGGAGCACCTTAACAAACTTAGTGGAGTTCCAGTTCTTTTCATTCCAGGCAATGCTGGTAGCTACAAGCAGGTAAGGATCACTATAATAGCTGAAGTTGGAAATTCCTTAACTAGCAGTTTTCAATGTTATTGTCGAGCCAGTTGTTTTCTTTTACTCCAGAATAATGTAATATACCCCGATTCTGTTGGGAGCTTGTCTCTAGGTTACATATACCAGCCTCCTTATATCCCCTGTGATGTATATTGTTCATGCAGGTCAGGTCTGTGGCAGCAGAATCTGATAGAGCATATCAGGGTGGTCCATTTGAGCGCACATTTTATCAGGAAGCTTCTCTCTTCCGTGGGGGCGGTGCAGATACAGAGTCTGTAGACTATGATTTGCCTAGTCAATACAGCAACAGACTAGATTGGTTTGCTGTGGATCTTGAAGGTGAACATTCTGCAATGGATGGTCGCATTCTTGAGGAGCACACTGAATATGTCGTATATGCCATTCATAGGGTGGGAATTATAGCTTAGCTTCATTCCCTTCACGAAATTCTTAACTAAAAGTACAGAACAATATTATTTAAATTGTTAATTGCTGGGTATATAGATGCTCTTGTGCGTGGGAACTTCTTTTCCCAAGTTTCATCAAGCAATGTTCTCGAAGATAACAGAACATATAGCTTGGAGTCTTGTTTTCAATTAAGTTTATCTCTATTTGATCCTTTATTCTATCCACTTATCTTCTTCAGATTCTAGATCAATATAAGGAATCTCATGATACCAGAGAAAGAGAAGGTGCTGCTGTGTCTAGTAACTTACCAGATAATGTGATACTTGTTGGCCATTCTATGGGTGGTTTTGTTGCCAGAGCTGCTGCAGTCCATCCTCGTTTGCGGAAATCAGCTGTGCAAACCATCCTAACACTCTCAAGTCCACACCAGTAAGTCCTCTCAATGCTTAACAAGTGTTAACGCCAAAAAAACATGGTTTAGGTTTTTATGTGTCTAATTTCATCCAGATCACCTCCTCTGGGATTGCAGCCATCCTTGGGGCATTACTTTGCTCAAGTGAATCACGAATGGAAAAAAGGGTATGAAGTTCAAACATCTCCTGGGGGAAGTTATGTGTCTGACCCGTTACTATCCGGAGTTGTTGTTGTATCCATTGCCGGTGGCTACAATGACTATCAGGTCTAAAAAATATCCACCAGTATTTTGGTTTATTTTGTTGTTTGGTTCATTCTTTATGTCTTGATTCTTTCTTTGATTATATGTTAGTTCCAGTGTATGAGATTTGAACTGTTCTTAACGCTTAAGATTTTCCCGTTTCTCTCAGGTTCGATCAAAGTTAGAGTCACTTGATGGCATTGTCCCTTCAAGTCATGGCTTTATGATAAGTAGTACAAGCATGAAAAACGTGTGGCTGTCAATGGAGCATCAAGCTATTTTGTGGTGTAATCAATTGGTTGTTCAAGTAGGTAAAAATTCCCTAATTTGTAATCTGGAAAATGCCATGTTCAGTGAATTTTGAAATTTCGCATGCCATGCAGGTTTCACATACGCTTCTTAGTTTGGTGGACTCGAAAACTAGTCAGCCATTTTCTGATACTGAAAAGAGACTTTGGGTTTTAACCCGAATGCTTCAAAGTGCATTAGCTCAAAGTTTCAATGGAATGACACCCATGAAAGTCTCTCATGAGTTAGCCATGGTGGCCTCAAAGGGTATGAATACCATCTCTACCCTGAAGATATGTATATCTTGTTTTGTCAGAGTATAAGTCCTCAACGAAAGGAGATAGTAATTTCTTATATTTAAGTTATAAGCTTGTCTGATCTTGAGGGTGATTAACATCTATCAGTATATGTTGTCAAGTAGTGAAAATATAGCTGGAGGTATCTTTTATCTGTCAAACAGTTTTCTAGGCAATGGCTAATTATGAAAAATGTCATTAGGTGTCCTTATTACTGTGGGTTCATGTATTCTCTTAATATTCTGTTTTTATTCTTTCCAGGCTCTGAATCACAACTCTCTACGTGTCCCCTGGATTGGAAGGATGATGCTCTCGATAGGGATCTATATATACAAACGAGTACTGTTACGATTTTGGCAATGGACGGGAGAAGGCGCTGGTTGGACATAGAGTTATTGGTCTGTGCTGATAGTACTCCCTTGGGGATGTGATTTTAGACCTATATATCACTACAATGTCAATATCAATCTCGCATGACACATTTTCTGTACAATAGGGGTCAAATGGAAAGAACCACTTTATCTTTGTTACAAATCTGGCGCCTTGTTCTGGAGTAAGACTCCATCTATGGCCTGAGAAGGAGAAATCAAATTCAAATTTACCGGTTTGTGAAAGGGTCGTAGAAGTTACATCAAAGATGGTTCTCATCCCTGCAGGCCCTGCACCAAAACAGGTGAATATATACACTGTCTGCTAAAGTAATTTAGGATATCAGTTACAACATTGCGAGATTTGTCTCCACGCATATTTCCTTTGTGCATGTTCTCTTCACATTTTCAAAAGGAAAGAAGGTCAGTTAAGCATTTTCATTAACTAGATTTCTCTGTGTATATGTTTACTAGTCAGAACCAGGGAGTCAGACCGAACAAGCTCCCCCATCTGCAGTGCTGAAGCTGGGGCCTGAAGAAATGCGCGGATTCAGATTCTTGACTATCTCAGTTGCGCCTCGCGAAGTATTTTCTCACCTTGATACATTTGCCTTTTTTCAAATTCAGTAGTTTTTGAATGAAAAAAGCGTGTAACTGGAATCAGACCTTCTCTTGCACAGGCCATTTCTGGTAAACCTCCTGTAGCAGTTTCCATGGCAGTAGGGCAGTTCTTTAATCCTGAAGAAGGGGCCGTGGAGGTCTCATCTCAATCAATGCTCTTATCCACTTACTGGGCAAAGGTTATCATTCTGAAAAGAGACCACACTCTCCCCTTGTATCTCCAATGCTTTGAAATTAAGCTAAGTGAAATCATTGGTTAACTGATTATTCAGTTTTGGATTAATTTTCTGCAGGAAATATTTTTGAAGGAGGACCATCCTCTAGCTTACAACTTATCGTTTGCTACCAGCTTAGGTCTATTGCCCACAACGCTGTCCCTGAAAACTGCTGGCTGTGGCATTAACACTTTTGGTTTACCAGATGGCGAGACAGGAGACTTGGACAAGGATAGTGAGTATTCCAAACCTCTCTTGAATCGTAGAGATTTTTATTTCTGTAGCTTTTATCTCATAGTTTTGTCATTTAATCTTCTAGTCAGCATCTGCCTAGATTTCCAGTTCTTGTGGAATAATACATTAGTCTTCGGTTCGTAAACATAAAAATTTGCATTCCCCTATCTGAGTTGTAAATCTCATCATTGTTCAATTTTCAGAGCTCTGCAAATTGCGTTGTTTCCCACCTGTTGCTCTTGCCTGGGATTCTGCTTCTGGACTTCACGTTTTTGCAAATATCTACAGTGAGACAATAGTTATTGATTCATCACCAGCTCTTTGGAGTTCTCAGAGTTCTGAGAAAACTACCGTTATGCTACTGGTCAGATTTTTTTTTAGAAAAAGCTAGTCTGTTATTCTCACTGAAACAGAGAACTCAAATGTTTCTTCTGTTTCCATGCCCTTCTACAGGTTGACCCTCATTGCTCATACACTGCAAGTGTTCATGTCTCTGCTCCAGCCATGTCCAGCAGATTTGTACTTCTGTATGGTCCTCAGGTATCTTTATCCTTAACCCCTTGAGTATCAGATGTGCACAGTCACATGATACTAATTATGCATGTAACGTGCTATGAAATTATTACAGTGCATGAGACTTGCCGCAAGACTTCCTCTCCAAACTTGATTACCATTTGTTTCTTAAATACGAGATTGCTTTTTTCACGAGGGATTGAACATTTCTTCACGTGGCGTCTGATATTGCAGATAGTTGGCTTCTCATTTGCCGTCACAGTGTTCGCTCTTATGCGGCAAGCTAATCAATGGGACAACAAACTATCAGTGCCACCATTGCTTTCTGCTGTAGAGTACAATTTAGAAATGCCATCTCCATTTCTGCTACTAGCTGCTTTACCTCTTATAATTTCATTGTTCTACTCCTTCCTAATGGCTCAACCATTCCCTCCCCTCACAAGCTTCACAGTGGTCTCGTTGATCTGTTTTTTGATGGCCAATGCCTTCATCAGTCTGTTAATTATCGTCTCCAGATTTGCGTTTCAAGCGTCGGCCCTTGTCCACACCACTGTTAAATCAAGGTAATTGCTTTGCTTTCATCACTTTTTTTGGTTCAATCCAAAAACTACTCACCGCTGTCCAGAAATAACTGAATAAGTGTCAATTTGTTGCAGGTGCCAAGCTTTGGAACGAAACTATTCTCTTGCTTTCCTTCATTGGTTTTCTATAATTTCTTCCAGTTTCGTCTGTTTAAAGGTTTGCTTTTCGATTCTGTCCTTTACCTAAAAGCCATCTAATATTAACCGCATGTTGTCCTTGCTTAGCATTGAAATATAGGCTTTTAGTTTATCATCAAAATGAGGTACTGAGATTCTGTTTCTTAAAGCAGGCAGTCCGAATTCTGAAGCTCAACACAACGATTGTTATGACACTAGTCGCAGTTACCTTGGTGTCCTTTCTTCATCCAGCTTTGGGTCTTTTTGTACTCCTCGCCTCTCATGTTCTTTGCTGCCATAACTCCATGTGCTGGTACGCAAGCTTTCTATCTTTTCAAATATTGTCATGTGAGATAGGAAGATGCCTCAAAATTACATAGAAAAACATCAATCAGAAATCGGTAAGAGGCAACTAAAGCTGATGGTAATTTTCATTTTTTTTGTTATGGAAGTATCGTGATGGCATCGAGGAGAAAGGAATCAGTGAACCAAAAAAATGAAGACGAGCGTAAAACACGACATCCCTCAAGCAGAGAGGATCCCGTATCAGGAGATTTGTCTGAAAAGTCATTCATTGAGACACAAGCAGACATCTTCAACCACAGGCACGGCCTACTAATATTGCATCTCCTAGCAGCTTTGATGTTCGTACCCTCTCTTGCCGCTTGGTTCCAGGTACGTTTTCCATGTCCATATTCAGGCATTCTTAGATTTAAAAATCTGATTGACTCTATTGAACTAGTGAAAGTGCTTTGTTTTGCGGTTTACTACTTGAGTTTTATTATGTCTTTTTAGCTTATGCCAATAGGCCCGATACCTGGAAAAAAAGAAGGCTTGATTGATGTTTAATGGAATTTTTTGTAGCGGATCGGAACAGGACAAAGCTTCCCTTGGTTTGCTGACTCTGCTCTTTGCGTTGGTGTAATTTTCCATGGAATACTGAACTCGAGACCCGAGTCTAGCAGCCTTCGCTCTTTCCCATTTCTCTCAGGACACCAACTCGGTCCCCATCACATCTATCTTCTCGCCGGCTACTACTGCTTCTTCTCTGGGCTAGAGTTGGCTCCATACAAAGTGTTTTATGCGATAGCTGCTTTAGGCTATATCTCTTTGGCTCTTAAGATCTCGCAGGTGAACAAGAACGACCTTCGTTTCCGTACCAAAAGCAGAATACACAGAAACTGAGTTTTACAGTCGCATGATA
>NC_025693.1:5445933-5474752 GCF_000633955.1 Camelina sativa
AATTTCTTGTAGAGGATCGGAACAGGACAAAGCTTCCCTTGGTTTGCTGACTCTGCTCTTTGCGTTGGTGTAATTTTCCATGGAATACTGAACTCGAGACCCGAGTCTAGCAGCCTTCGCTCTTTCCCATTTCTCTCAGGACACCAACTCGGTCCCCATCACATCTATCTTCTCGCCGGCTACTACTGCTTCTTCTCTGGGCTAGAGTTGGCTCCATACAAAGTGTTTTATGCGATAGCTGCTTTAGGCTATATCTCTTTGGTTCTTAAGATCTCGCAGGTGAACAAGAACGACCTTCGTTTCCGTACCAAAAGCAGAATACACAGAAACTGAGTTTTACAGTCGCATGATAGCGCACATTTATGTGACCCACAAATAGCGACTCGACCCTAAACGCTCGAAGATTTTATTTTCAATCGGTCAGGTGGGTTGATTAGGAAATATAGAAATGAAGTCAGGAGAGTTTTGTTGCCGTTTCAAACTTCTCCAAGAAGAACATTAATTAGGATTTGTTTTATTGTGTTGTACCTGTCTTGTGTTGTTGTTTTGTATTTCTCTCTTTTATGTATGTTATTACTAGGAGCACGATTACGGTTGAACCTGACTACTATGATAAATTTTGTATGATTTTTTGGTCATAGGTCAGTCGAGAGATTATATCCAATGTTTTTGATCGGTGTATTTGCTTATGTTTAGTGGGATTCGAATTTTTTTAATTGTATATCAAATTGACTAAAACGAGTTGACATAAATCTTTTCCCAAGCAATGAAAATTTTAAAAGCAGAAACAACTGTCATGAAAAGCCAAAAACAAGGAATTTACTGAATTCAGATTATGAAGCCAGCCACCAGAGCCACAGTGGCTACGGCCAAGCCGATGAAGATATCGACGGCAACAATGACGGCGGAGCTTGGTGTTGTTGCGTGGTCATTGCTGTCGTTATCGTATTGGGCCGAGACCATGGCAATCATCATCAATGCCAGCACCAAATAAGCTCCTGTCAACTGAAAGAAGATCTTGTTCGTCATTTTGAGAGAAGATTTTGAGGTCTTTTGTTGTAGATATTAGGTTGTTCAATGTGATTTTCTGAAAGTGATTTGCTTATATAGAGACCATTGATATGTGAATGTTAGATATGTGGAAGTGATTGTTTATTTCGAAGATATTTTTATACCGTTTTTTGTGCCGGCTTGATCAAGTAAGTCATTCTTGATTATATTTGATTCTGACTATCACATTAGTTTAACGGGGAAAAAATAGTTGTACTGTATCTTCCAGAAATGAAAGAGATGACCCATCATCAACTAGGCAATATTCATTTTTTTTTGCAAAAAGTTGATTTCAAAAACCGCCCAATCAAAGTCAAAATATTCATCAGTTTTGGAAATTTTCAAAAGCGACTCATAGTTCGTGGTGAGCAATGAATGAAAGACGAAGAATATGAGATTGTTGTTTGGTTGTCATGAAACTGAAGCAAGTATAAATCAATAATAGTAAATCAGTAGGCAAATAAGATATATTTGAGATTCATAAACATGGGATATATAGACATAGTTTTAGAACCCAAATCATTGATGTATAATTGATCCATTGTTGTGGCACCAACTACTATGCTCAAGTAACTCAACTATATATGTTCAGAATATACTCCATAAGGACCATAACTCAACTGTATACCCCAAGTAATAACGTCTCGCTTTTCTACTCATTCAATTAAACAAGATTTTGGAGAGTTAATCAACCCAAAAATATGCAAGATAACAAATAAATCATACATTATTGATCGGCAAGCATAGATGAAGAATTAAAAAGATAATCACTATATTCAGTCGATACATATAGCATTTCAAGAATACATATACGCAAATATCTGAGCTTCCCGGTTCAGATTTGGTGTTTCTTCTTTGGACTTATGCTATTTGCTAATCGTTTTGCCTTCTTACCGTTTTTTTTGTTCTTTCTAGTTTTTGGTCTTTCCGTCTTCTTTGTTGTCTCTGTAACTGCTGTCACAAATAAAAAATGGTACAAAATTTAACCTTTTACCAAAAAAAATAAAGTTAGATGAATGCTCATACAGCATGCAAGTAAACAATAATCATACAAAAGAAGCAAACATCTTATTAAAATGGTCAAGAAACAATAGGGTTAGTTTTGATTTACTCAACAACTTTTTTTTTTTTTTGCCATCAGAATACAAGATTGGCTCAAACGAGCCAATTAGAAGGAAAATTGTTCACAAAGGTGACTGGATGCGACTCCACTCTAGCTCGACGCACCAGTTTGTCCGCACTACCATTTTGTGATCTGGGAATCTGGACTACAGAAATGATAGAAATTCATCCTTGTCTTCTTCGATAACGTCCAAATATGTCTTGAAAGCAGGCCACTCAGAAGGCGAAGACACCATCTTCACCAAATCAGAACAGTCTGTGAGAAACACAACTTTCTCATTATCCGCGCCAATCATACAGCGTATTGCCCATATTAGGGCTTCCACTTCTGCATGGAGGGGTGACAAGCTACGGCGAGAATTAGATGCACCCATAGTGGGAGATTCTCCCTCAGGAGAAATGCAATGCCATCCTCTACCTATAAACTGGTCAGTCGCCTTCCAAGATCCATCCACAAAACATCGGTGGCAAGATCCATATCCGCTTGCCTCGTTACCAAAGAAACCGTAGACCTAGATGGATGTCGAGATCCACCCTGAGGTGAGGAGCCTAAAGGATCCTCCTGGGCTAAAGACCAAAGCTTTGATTCCTCTTCCGCTATTCGTAAGATCGCTAACGGATTAGAGTCCAAGTTGCTGAACAATTTATCATTTCTGGCCTTCCAGATATACCAGAGAATCCACGGGAACACTTCTACCGAAGGAGTGTCCTGAAATCTCCAAAATAATGAATCCATGTTATCATAGACAGAGTTTGAAGGGAAGCTACCCAAGGATGCCGGGAACTGGGACAATCCCCAAACCTGCCTAGCCGGAGGACATAAGAAAAGGGCATGATTAATGGTCTCCTCCATTCCTCCACAAATTGCACACTCCATGTCACAACTAAGTCCACGTCGCCGCAGATTAGCTGTTGTCGCCATACAACCCGTAATTGCTTGCCATAAAAAATGTCTAAGTTTTGGTGGGCACCGAATTTGCCAGACAAATGCCTGTAGAGGAATAATATTGGGACCGGAGACAGGGGAATCATTGTCCGGTTTCTGACGCAAAGCTTGATATCCAGATTTAACGGTGTATACCCCGGTTTTTGTCAAATGCCAACCCAAGCTATCCGGTGTGGCCAGATTACCAAGGGGTAAAGCAGAAATAAGGGCTACATCCTCCGGCTCGAAAGAAGCCGAAAGCGATGCCAAATCCCAGGAATGCGAAGTCCTGTCAATGAAAGTTTCAACTCTAAGCGTTGGATCGACTGGCGATCCTGAACGCAATGCTGGTCTCGGGGATTGAGCAGGAATCCAGGGGTCAGACCATACTAAAATGGAAGCCCCAGATCCTACCCGTTTAATGAGTCCTTTGTTCACCATAGAGCGAGCAGAAATCATACTCCGTCATCCATAAGATGGAGAATAAGATTTAATTGGATCCAATGGATCAGAATGCCTGTAATATCGGCCTTTGAAAACCTTTGCAAATAGAGAATCTGGTACTGAAATCAACCGCCAAAGCTGCTTATCAACACACAGCCTGTCCCAAGCAATCCAATGTAAACCACGTGTTTCCCCTGAAGAGCTCCACCAGAAATTAGAGATTGCACTAGTAAGTTTTCATGTAACTGTTTTCGGAAGACGAAAACAGGACATAACAAAAGTAGGGACAGCGGTCGCAACCGATTTGATCATGACCTCTTTCCCTCCCCGAGACAGCAACCTAGCAGGCCATCCACCAGCCCGTTTTTGCAGCCGATCCTGAACAAAGGAAAAAAATTTTGTTTTCGACCCACCAAGACTTTCCGGAATTCCCAAGTAAGAGCTCATGCCACCCAAAGTGGTGATACCCAGGATGCCTTTTAATTCCTCTCGTATGCCTGCATCTACTGAGTGTCCAAATTGAACCGAAGACTTCTGGAAGTTTATCCGCTGTCCATAAACCCGTTCATATTGTCTGAGGATCCCTAGGATAACTTCACATTGCTCCTTCGTGGCCCGACAGAAAAACAGACTATCATCTGCAAATAGTAAGTGCGAAATCGCCGGACAAGCAGTCGATACCCGGATCCCCGTAATAAGTTTAGACCTTTCTGCTTTTTGCAGATTTGCAATGAGAACCTCAGTGCAAAGGATAAAAAGATAAAGTGACAAGGGGTTTCCCTGACGAAGTCCTCTAGAAGGAATTATGGATCCATGGGATTGACCATTTAATAGAACACTGTATTCCACTGATGTCACATACCACATGATCCACGAAATCCATTTGTCACAGAATCCAAATTTCCGCAATAAATTCGCAAGGAAAGCCCATTCTACCCGATCGTAGGCCTTACTCATATCTGTTTTAATGGCCATGAACTTTCCCTTACAAGAGGGGTTGGTGCGGAGGCCGTGAAACATCTCCTGAGCAATCAAGATATTATCCGTAATTAACCGTCCTTCCACAAACGTCGATTGTGTCTCAGAAATCAATGCTGGCAAGAACTTACGTAGTCGCTGACATAAGATCTTCGAGATAATCTTGTAACCAACATTACATAAATTAATAGGCCTCCACTCAGTCATCCGGGTCGGTTTATCCACTTTTGGGATAAGACAAATATTTGTCCTATTTAGGCATTTGTCAAAATTATCACCCTGGAAGAAAGATTCTACCGAAAGCTTTAAATCAGCCTTAACCGTATCCCATGCACGCTGATAAAAAAGAGCCGTCATACCGTCCGGTCCAGGAGCTTTATCAGGATGCATCATAAACAAAGCCTCTTTGATTTCCTGTTCTGTGACTGGTTGAGTCAGTGTCTCATTAATTTCTCCTGTGATAGAAGTGCTTATTTCACCCAATGCGTCCTCAAAATCCGTAGGATCTGTGGATGTGAAGACCTCATGAAAATAAGAAACTGCTATATCCTGAACCTTAGTTTCCTCCGTAACCCAGTGTCCAGCCTCGTCATGCATCCCGACAATGCGATTTTTAGCTCTCCTTAATTTCGTTTGGGCATGAAAATAGCTTGTATTTTGATCCCCAAAACACATCCATCGACTTCGACTTTTCTGATACCAATAAATCTCTTCATCCCGATAAGCTTCACGCAGCTTCCAAGCCATTTCCGAAATAACCTCAACAGATACAGAGTCATCCGCCTGGGCAGTTGCCAATTGAGACTTTAAGTCCTCAATCGTTTCCCGACCAAACGGGGCCTGCGCTTTCTGCCATCGGGAAATTGCTTGGCGACATTTTATTATTTTGTCCATTAAGTTTCCATTGTTCCCTGTCTCCCCATGAGCCCAACCCTCTGAAATAGCTCCAAAGAAGCCCTCTTTTTCAATCCACCGTCGGTCAAACCGAAAGACGCTCCTCCCTCGCCGAACTTTGTCTTCTAGAGAAGCTAAAACCGGCTTATGGTCCGAAGCTATCATTGGTAAATATTCCGTGAAGGAATCCTTGAAAAGATCATGAAGTTTCTCATTAGCTAAAGCTCGGTCAAGACGACAACGAATTGGCTTCTTGTCCCGCCAGCCCCGCCAAGACAAGCTATCACCTATCGCAGGAAATTCTAGTAAACCACAGTGACGAATCATTGTATTGAAACCAACAAAGGAAGATGCATGGCGAAGCTTCCCTCCACGCTTTTCATAGTTGCCTTTTAACTCATTAAAGTCTCCTACCAAAAACCAAGGGGAGTCCCTAGAAAGACCAACTCTTGTCAATCTTTGCCATACGATGTCACGATTTGATGGAACCGGGTCACCATAAACAAAAGTAAAATAAATAATTTGTCCTTTATAAGTAAGTTCCACCTCAATTAACCAGTTAGACTCAAATAAAACAGAAACATCATTATTATTATTATTATAAAATAAGGCTAAACCGCCACTACAACCAATAGGATCAACCGTTTTTAAGGTTGAATAACCAAAATGACCAACAAAAGGTTCCAAAACGGAAAAAGGCTGTCTAGTTTCAGATAAAAATAAAAAATCAGGCCTATGCTTCCCCCATAAATCCCTAAGATACCCAATAGTTGCTTTATTCCCAAGCCCTTGACAATTCCAACTTAAAATCTTCATTTATCCATGGTTGGTTTTGGTGGCTTAGATCCACCGGTTGGTCCCTTCTCCTGTTCCTGGTTCTTCGGGTTTGCTCCATCCCCAGCTGGATCAGTCATCCTAGGGGCCGGACGCTTCCTTGGTGTTGTACGCAAGTACACATTCAATTTCTTTGAAGCTGCTCCTTTGAGAGCCATAGGGGGCTTAGCCTTGCGTACCTTGTCAACCATCGAAACCCCAGCAGATGTAGTACTTGCATCAATAGTCGTATCCATAGAGCCTCCCTCGCTGTCCGCTATCTCGCCCTCAAGAGCTGCAGTAACCGAAGGGAGATCCAAGACTGGCTCAACCATCAAGTCATCAATATCTCCACCATTCTTCTGATTGGGATCAATGGTCTCAATTTCTGTATCCGCAGGTTCCTCCTCCTCCATTATTTGATCAGTAATAACCTCAGGAACTTTCCCTTCCACCAAAGGCTCTTCCTGACTCGCTGCCAGAACTGGGTTAGTTGTCACCACTGGAGGTTCACCAAGATTCACCTCTGTAGAACCCGTCTGCTCAACGTTAGAAGCAGTAGACTGTGTACCTGACAAACCATCAGTCGGAAGAGCTAAGCCTGCACTTGCCAGCGTTTCTTCCGCACCAGAGACATCCACAAGTCCCGCTGGATCCTGAAAGAGAGGTCTTCTAACCCTCTTTAGAGGTGGAACACCAAAAGTGGCAGACTGCAGCACCCCTTGATCAGTAACAGCTGGGATTTGTCCCGGTTCCATCTCCTCAACCAAAACTGCACCCGAGGAAGAAGAAGTAGTCACCGCAGGTTTAGCCATATGACGATTGTCGTTAACCGGCACATAAGAAGTGGATCGACGCGGCTTGGATGAAGGTTCACCAACCTCCCGTGTTGACCGACTCTTGAACCCTGAATCCTGCTTCCCCTGAGGAGGTCGCTGGCTAGCATTATTATATGCGGACCCTCTATTCTCCACTTCCTTACCTTTACCTTTGTTCCTGTCTTTAGTGACAGCCCCTTTGTAACTCTGTAAAGAACCAACCGTATCTTCTTCCATCGGAGTGTGCAAAGCCGGAGTGATCTTCTCATAAGCCCACAAAGGACAATGATCCACATCATGACACAAGCTGTTGCATTTCTTGCAAAAACCATGAAGCCTCTCATAACGAAGGTTGACAATTGTCTCCTCTCCATTATAGAACTCAATAACCGTTTCAAAGCAAAGAGGCTTGAAACCATTCACCGTGACTTGTACTCTTCCACCATCGATGTCAACCATCTCCACCCGACCAAGTTCAGAGCCGATACTGCGGAATGTTGGTTCAGCCCAAAATTGGAACGGAACGTTCAAGACTCGAATCCAAAAGGTTAGCTCCGAAGGGTAATCCGGGTCAACCGTTGGTTTCCAGCGCACCATGGAAACCATCCATCGATCAAAATGAAAAGGAGCCATGTGGAGGATCTCTGTGATATCATCCTCGTTATCGAAGTCGAACTGAAACTTTCCAAGACCTAAGTCAGCACCCACGACCTTCCCAGTGCCAGATCTTGGGGGAGCATGATCAGGAGAGACTTCATGTCTTGCTTCCTGGGGTTCATACAGCGTCCCACCACCGTCTTAGAGTATCCTGCTATCAAAGCAGAGTTGTCGAAATAAGGTATCTTGATTCTCCGTTTAGGCATCAACCCCTTATCACTCGTTCCCTCCACATTCTTCCCCAAGAGCCCACTCTGAGACATGATGACCCTCACCACAAAGATTGAAACACACCAAATAAACAAGAACCGAAAGCGCTCAAAAGCTGAAAAGATGAATGCAAGGATGTTGTGATGAGGATTGAACACTGAGAAACGATCCTTTATATACACCCAAACTTGCCAAAGCCACCTTACGAGAAGACCCATCGAATCAGCACAATAAAGATAATTGATATCCTCGCGATATGCCACTACCAGAATCGTATCCAAACACACCGTAAAAGCTGTCGAAAAAGAGGACCAAATCTTTGTCCTTTTCCATTGCCACTCAATCAGATAGGATCTGATCCGTAACATTACCAAAACTCTGCCACATGAAGCAATCCCGCTATCACCGGTGGAAGCAGCTCGTAAATACCCATCAAATCTCAAGGACGATAAAAACTGGAAAACTTCAATCACCATTGAACCCAGAGAATCTCCAGTTTCCAAATTAAAACCATATCGTCGATAATTGAAAAAGGGATCTTCGCTATTTATTCGCTTCCTTGCTAGAGAGCAAATCTCCTTTCGTCGCCAATGATAGCCAATCTTTACGGATCTGATGGGAAAGAAGACCATAACTCCATGTCGAAACGAGCAACCACAATCATGAGAGATGTGAGACCATTCAAAGCAATCGACTCTCAATAGGAAAGAAATCCGCGATACCACAAAACAAATTTCAAATCGCCCAACTGTGTCCCCTTTACAGATCCGAATCTCAAAACGAATCACCAGAGATGGCAATCGGATATGCCCATGAAATCCACCGTATAAAACCCAAAAAGTATCAGATAAACCAAAGAAGGAATCTAGATGACTTCCACGCAACCTCATCTCACAACCCTGATTTCCCATTACGGGATAATCCACTAAGATTTCCCATAAATGAGACACCACAATCCGACCGATATACGATTGAGACCATCCGACAGACCCAAATTTCGAAACTTTCCCCCAATTGCAAAATCGAATCTTCAATCCGATCCCCAGATGCAGCAAAGGGAAATTGAATCCAGAGATACCCACCAGAACCCAGCGAAATCCATTAATAACCGATATGAAATCCGAATAGAGTACCCACATCACAGATTAGAACCCTAGAAACGTAACTCCACCATCGCCGTCGCTCTTCTCTCTCTTTTTTTGTTTTTGTTCATTAGAATATGAGAGATTTATTTTTTTGAACTAAATTTATCAAATCATAATGATAAATGGGAGGATCTTCAAGATTCCTTTTTTTTTCTGTAGCCATTTTCATATATATCCAAGACACTATCCATTATTCTTGTAAGAAAAATAAACACCATTGTTTCACATCTTCATCACTTTTACTGCTGCCAATTTTAAAAGGTATAATTTTTTTTTTTTTTTGTAAAGTTTTGTAGGGACTTTAAATATTTCAAAAAGACTTACAAGAATGATAGCGCCGCTGTAACACGATAGCACTGTGTTTACGTACCGTCATAAATATCATCAAACGGCAGTTTCTAATTTTTTTGAAAGTGGATATTTTGGTTCTTTTTTTTTTTTTTGTTTTTTGTAAAATGCCTGAATTTTTTAAGGATGATAACTCTCTACTTTACCCATTTTTATGCATCTTTTTAGTCATGTTTTGCATTGTATATAACTTAAATTTAGCATTTTTAGGTTCTTAACTTTAGATATTTTCATTTAGGTTATTTAGGGTGCTGCATTGTTGCATTTGTGCATTTTGGATGAAAACATGTGTTTTGGAACCTAAATAAAGCAAGAATGAGGTGAAACCCAAGCATGTACCCGATGGTGTGATCGTGCAAGAAGAACAGCCCGAACCTAAACCCGATCAAGCGGATCCGAGTGCAAGAAGAACTACCCGAAGTCCAACCCGAGGAGGTGCCCAACCCTAACCTCATGTAGGCCTTCGGGCAGTGATGTGCGGCTAGGTAAAAAGGGTTTCCATATATAAACCCTTTCCTATTTTTTTTAGAAGAAAACACGCCACACAGAGAGAAACGAGAGAGCGAGAGCTACAGAGAGAGAGAGCGAGAACTGATTTTACTTTTAAAGGCTTTGATAGGATTTCCTTTTATTCTATTTTTGCGAATCTTCTACATTGATTCTTGATTACTTTATTGTTCTTTTTCAATACATCACCTACTTTTATTTTATGAAATTGTCATTCGTTTATGCGTGTATGTCGATTAATATGAGATCTAAGTAGTGAACCAAGGTTACTAAGGATGAGATAGGCTAGTAAGTGTTCCTGATCGATTAGGATGTTTTAGATTGATTGTTCTTATTAAAATTTCCTTCTGGATTAGCGTTCTTAATGCTGATTTCAGACCGAGAGGTTGAGACTAGATCTATGGTGTTTTGCCATCGAGAGATGTTTGTTTAAGCGCTTGAACCAACTAATGCTAGATATCTGTTCACTTAGCCTAAGAGATTAGATGAGTAAGGAATTCATTGACATTAGTGGATCGGATGTTATTGCCTGCTTGGTCATGTTTCTCCAACGAAAGTTGGGTAAGGAATTGATTAAGGTTGATTGTTTTTACCATGAGAATGGATTAGCAAGGGTTAGAGATTCACTGTCTAGAGAATAAACTGCTAGAAGCTTGTAAAACATTGTAAGTCGACTAGGAATACTTATGATCCGATTACCCCATCCATAGGAGATTTTATATTTTGATTGTTTAAGCTTTCATCTTTAACTCGACCTTTTACCCGAAATGGTATTCGATCAACAGCTTCGAGTAGAGCCTCGAGCTGTTCATCTTTGTGCTCTTATTTTCCTGTTACCCGACCATCTACTCGATCCGGTACTCGATTACTTGCATCGTGTACCTCGGGCAAGTAGTTCTTTGCTTTGTTCTTTATATTTCTGTTCATACTAGGCTGTTAGTAAAAAACTCATTCCATTACTTGGCTTGATTTACTTGTTTTTTATTGCATTCTATCAGCTAGCTTACCAACCATTTGGATTGATAATTTTTTGTACTAAAACTGCAAAGAGAATTGATACCCTCGATGAAAATTCTGTTATCACAGGAGTAATATATAAAAATCTATATATCAAAATTTTACTTTAAATATTTGATACGAACTGGATCATAAATTAACAAGTTGAATCATATCCAAAACATACTTAGAAAGTGCAAGTTGGTTAACTCAATCATGTCACATATACGAGTAATTCAAGTAGCTAAGATTATTAACTGAGTTATCATCAAATCACATAAATATTTTTTTGGGCGATTCCGATTATTTTAGAAAATACTAATTTTCTAAAATATTTTTAAATTAATACATAATTATATGGATGTTTTTGTCCGATGATGAGGGTTTGTCTGGTGCTGTCATGAATGGTTGAGATGGTCCCGACCCAATAAAAGATAAGACAACGAAAACGACAACGACAATACCCACGCAGTGAAACCAAGCTCAGCCGCCAATATCTTCACCAGCTTGTCCATTGCCGCCGCCGTACGTGGCTCTAGTGTTAGATAGTTTTGCACTTCCTTTTGCCCTTTAGAAGCTTTAAAGCCAAGAGAAGACAATAACAGAATAATCTACTCTTCCGTCTTCCTTTTGAAATCATCAATTTTCTTCTTCCATCATCTTAGATAAATAAAATAGATAAAAAAAGACATATCAAAGATGCATGAAAGATTGTATTAAAATATAGGAATTGAAATGAAGAAGACTTGATTGTTTCACTTTACCCAACTGATATATCATGTTTTTGTGGTTTTTAACCATGATGTAAAGAGCCTTTTAGTGTCTTTTGATGTGTTTCTAGGATGTTTTTGAGTCTTTAACATGTTTTCTAGGATTTTGGAATGAAATGAGCAAAATGGAGCAATTTGGATCGTTTTGGAGCATCAATTCAGAAGAAACAAACTTGGAGTCAGAACAGAGAGGGAGTGTCGATCGACACTGCCTTAGCATCGATCGACACCCTCTTCAGCCAATGAAGAATCACAAGTTTTGGAAGTTTTACAAATCTGCCCTAAAGTTTTCCATATTTGCAACACAAGTCCCTGACGTGTTTTAGGACATATAAATAGTATTTTTAGGTTTTACAACCCATTAAGTTTTATTCTAGCAAGTTTTATTTTTCTGCAACCCTGTGAGATTTTGAGAGCTTTTGGGAGAGAAAGATCTACTTTGTAGAGAAGAATTCTTGAACTCCTTCTTACTCTTTTTAATTTCAATTGCTTATTATTCAGAAAGATGTATTGTTTTTCATTGATTATGTCTTAGTAGTTTGCTTGTTAGGTTTAGGATTTTTCACAGGGATTTTATGAATTATTAGATCTGTTTATTTAGGATTCAATATCTATCTAGATCTTCATCTCAGGTTGTTCTTCATATTAATTCTTGATTGATCACCTAGAATTAATAACTTAGGAAAATAAATTGATATGAGAATATAATTGATTTTCCTGATAAAACCTTTTGATGAGCAAAATTATTTCTTGCAAAGAGATTTGATTTAATAATTTGTGAATAATCTAAACCTGATTTTATTGCTGATTTTTAAGCTAGAATTTTACAAAGAGATTTAGATTTTCTGGTTTTAAATTTAGATATTATTTGCAGTGAGAACTGATTTAATTTACAAAAGTGTTTAAAGTTCTAGATATGTTCTTAATTGTCTGAATCCTAATTTATTGATTGATTTAATATTTCAAAATTTTCTGAGAAATTCCCTAGATCTAGCTTTTTAATTCTCTGAATTTACAACAGTTTTATTTAATATTTTGCATTGCTGCTATGTTAATTTTAATTTAATTTGTTTAGCTTAATTATAAAACTCTATAATTTATTGTGTAGTCTTGAGTCCTTGTGGAATTTGACCGATAAGTACTGCAGTGATCTCTTAATTTGAGAGAGTAGCTCTAGGGTAAATTTGAGCATATCACCAACCAAAGTTTTTTTGGTTGTCCCAAAAGACACAATTGATGCCTCTATCAACATCACAATTTGGCTTACCCTCATTCATAATTTATTTATCATTTTTAAATGTATAATCGAGATGCATATCTTTTTGGGTCAAATATTTATCATTACTGATTTTTAGCACATACTCCCTCTATTTCTTTTTTCTTTGTCAATCCAAATCTTTCCATAAAGATAACTAAACCGGGTTGGTATGCCTCGGTTCAGAGGTTACAAGACTTAAGTTTTGATCGGTGGTTGTACCACATAACTGTGAAATTAAAGACAAGGAAGTTAAAGCGTTTTTTGCGATCTCATATGCTCTTCTGTTCATCTCACGAGGGACGAAATTGAAGCTGATCTCGTCGAAGTTCATGGTTCTTTCTAGGATGTCGTGTAGAATCCCGTGGATCTCCTTGTATTGGAGCTCAATGTTTGTTGCTTTGATAAGCGTCTGCGAATCTGAAGCAAGAGAAAGTTTCTGGTAAACCAGATCTGAGGCGTGTTGTAAAGCCCGATCCATCGCGAGTGCTTTCGCAATAAGGGGGGAGAGGACTTGTGTAGCTGCGTCTGATCCCTTGATCTCTACCTTCGTAATCGGGTCTAGGAACAACCATCCAAGTCCCGCCGTTTTTGATTCTTCATTCCAGGCAGCATCTTCGAAGCAATGGATAAGTTCATCATTCAACACTCTCATGACCTGTCTATCTTGGTTGGGTGGGTGTTTGATTTGTAGTTCATGCGCGATCCACCATTCTCTGGCATACGCAATGGCTTGGAAAACCGCTTCCATGCTTGAAATCGATTTCTGTTCAAAAACTAACTTGTTACGTGTCTTCCATCAGTGATTCCTACTGGAGGCAGGCATTTCAGTTTTCCAAGTAGCTCGATTCCCATTCTAAGGCTGGAGATCCGGGTGGGATCAAACGAAGGCATTAACGGAGCTTTGCACCATACCTGTTGAGCAAATTGACAATGGAAAAACATGTGAATGCTCGTTTCCTCTTGACCGCAGAGGGACACATTGCTGTGGGGTTTATCCCTCTGCTCCCTCTATTTCTAATTTATCATATTTTCAGTTTTTTTTCACACATATTAAAAAAACATATTAAAACTTGATTCTAAATGTTTTTTTTTTTGTATTTTTTAATTTTCTATAACTCTAAACCAATAGTATCATTTAGTTTTTTTCTTGAAATTTTAATTCATTATCAAAACCTAGTAAAAGTACATTGGTAACTTAACAATAGGATTAATAGGATTAATAAGGAACCGAATGAGTATATGAATACTTATCTCATACATTTTCTTGATTTGAGACCTTTAATTAGCATACCTATGGTACCTTTTATTACAATTTACAATAAAATATTGATAAAAACAAACATAATATTGGTTGTCTTTGCCAAAACGTTTATGTATGAGCTTCTATTTATTTCGATTTCTCAAATATAATCTTGACTGCGACATTGAGTTGATAAGGTTTTTTTCTTTCTTTGGATGATTCATTGAGTTAATAGGCTACAATACTAATCTATTAATATGAGCAAATTGCCAGCGGACTTCTTCACGGCTGCTCCATCTTGGTTCTACAAATAACACTGCGCAAAAGAGCGGATCTTGCAGGGCATGGCTATTACAAATGCGGGTACGCCCCACATATTTAATTTATCAAACAAATTTCAGAATATTTTTTTTCTCAAAATTATGTTTAGAATAATTATTCTTATTGTTATTAAACTATTTTTAGTTATACAAATGTTTTTTAAAATTTTTAAAGTAATTTTTAAGTGTGTTGAGAACGAATGCTAGCATAGTATTTTAGTCCTGCAAACTTCGTAGGACGGGGCGTTGTAGGTCAAAAAAATTCAAACACGCCTGGATGGGTGGAATATTACTTATATAACTACAGTAGAGACCATAGTAAGAAGAGTAAGACCTGTCTCAACAATGTGTCGATGTCTTCGTTCAGCAAGACCATTGTGTTCTGATGTATGAGGAGGAGAAGTGAGATGAATGATGCCGTTGGATGAGAGAAAGTCACGAAGAACAAGAAATTCTCCACCATTATCAGAAAATAAAGTTCCCACTTTAGTCTGAAATTTATTTTCGACAAGGGCTTGGAACCGGATGAAGGCATCTCTGATCTGGGACTTAAGTTTAAGAGGAAAAAGCCAGGTATATTTTAAGTAGTGATCAATGATAAGAAGATAATACTTATAATTATCGATGGAGAGAACAGGAGATGTCCAAACATCAGTGAATAAATATTCAAGAGGTGTGAAGTGACCTTAGTGCAGTGGCAGGAGGTAAGTCTAACTGTAGAAGGCATCATCACACCCGGGATCGAGTCCCGGTTCCTACGAATGTAGGAATTTGGCTAATGGGCCGGCCAGTTGTGGTCCAATGGTTGACAAAAACAATATATATATATTCAAGAAGTCAAGTGGAGGTAATGGAGGATTGCGAAAATGAAAGTTTATGAGTTTTATTAATCAAACAGTCACTGCAGGGAAGAGGATGCGAAATAGGATTTAAATGCGGTAAAGAAAAACGAGATAAAATACTTTTGAGGATAGGATGGGAAGGGTGGCCTAGTCTAGCATGCCAATCTGCTGTGGTGGTTTTGACATCAGTGGTTGCCCAAAGAAAGTAGAAGCAAATGGCAAGGAGATAGGCCACTCATAAAGCTCATTCCTGGTGCTGTCTCGGAGTAACGGGACCCCCATTCTGAGATCCCTCACCTGAAAACATGAAGGATAGAATTGAACTGATACTTGATTAACGTTGCAAAGTTTGTAAACATATATAAGTTCTTTTGCATCGAAGGAACATAGAGAACATTGTTGAGATACAAAAGACGTGTAAGAGAGGGTAAAAATGTAGAACCAGTGTGGGTGATTGGTAACCCAGAGCCGTTGCCAATTACGACAGCTTCACCACCATTGTAGGGCTGCTGCAATGACAAGTTTGCAAGATCAGATGCAATGTGATGAGTAGCACCAGAGTCGAGTAACCAAGGGTCTGAAGTAGGTGTAGTAGCAAGGTTTGCCCGAGGCTGGGAGGAAGAATATTGAGCAAGCTGTGAACAACGACTTGCGCTGTGACCAAAAACGCCACAAATCCGACATTTGCCTTGATAGCCATGAGAGGGGTGATCAGAGCGTTGGTGAGAGTGTTGGTGCTGTTGATAGTTGCCACGATAAATGTGACGAGGCTGACCACACGAGTGAGTGTTTTGGTTATTGTTGCTGTTGTAGTTGTGGTTGCCAGAAGGGCGGTAGCTAGCAGTGTTTGCAGAGATCGGAGTGATGGATGAGGAAGACACCATGGTGAGAAGCTTGATTTCATAATTTAACAGCTTCTCATGAACCTCAGTTATCGAAGGAGTAACGTCACGAGCTTGGATTTGATCGACCACTTGCTTGTAGTCTTCAGAGAGGCCATCAACAATGAATTCAATCTGATCATCATGATCCATAGGCTTACCAAGGAGTGCAAGCTGTTCAAAAACGGGTTACAAACCCTTGAACATACTCATCAATGGACTTACTACCCTTTTTCTATTGCTTGATTTATTGGCGGATCTGTTGGACATGGCCACGACTAGGATTGGCGTAAGTCGAGGAAAATTTCTCCCAGATCTCAGCCGAAGTGGAAGTGGCAGAGAGGATGGGCTGAACCGAGACTGAAATGAGACCCAACAAAGCACTGTAGATCAACTGATCTTGCTGCTGCCAGTGCGTGCAATCAGGGTTGGTGGTGACAGCACCATTGGTAGTGATAGTCAACGGGGGTGCAACAATAGTTCCATCAAGGTAACCTGAAAGGGCATACCCGTTAAGCAGAGCATGGACTTGACGACTCCACATAAGAAAGTTGTCAGCCGTGAGCTTAGTGAAGTTCGCCATATTGACGCCAAGGAGAGCGGTGTTGTCAGAAGCAGCAATGGTTTCATAGGCCATTGAAGGAGAAATGGTCGAAAGAGAGAGAGGAAAAAGGAAAAAAAATAAGAAAGAGCGGCTAGGTTTTCTTGAGGTATCTCTTTGCTAGCTCTAATACCATATAAGCTTGTAGAAACTGATGATTTGTTATTGAGTATAAGGATACAATTTATACTCAAATTAATACACAAGAAAGGGAAGAAGATATATGTGCAGTAATTGTTAATAAAGCAGAGGAGAGATTAGAATCAATCAAATCTCCCATTACAGATATGGACATTCCTAATACGGTACACTAACTAATTAACTATCAATGCATCTTACTGGAGAGAGTTGTCGAAGAAGCTGTCATCATCCCATGGCCAAACACCACATGGTTGCACAAAAAAAGGTTCTCTAATGGATAAGAAATAGAACATGAGAAGGAATGCGGTTTTGTTCTGTTTGATTGTCCTGTAATGCTAGGCAAGGCTAATGAAACATCGTTCAGGTGTCATCATTACAGTCAATCATACACATCACTGAAGATATTTTAGTAATTTAGATTCACTGGTTGTTGGTCAGCTAGTGTTTCAAGCCATAAGAATTATATGAGACTTTGTACCTTCTGTTCAAGGAGTTTGTCAACAATGTGTTTATGCATCTTTAATGGAAGACCAGTAATAAGACCACACAGTGTAGTGTGTAAAACATTCACAGCATTCTCCACGGTTTTTAGAGAGTTTTCTTTCAACCTTCTTCTTGCTCTTTAGCCAAGAGAAGATGACAACATAGTATGCGTATGTTCTTCTATCTTCCTTTGCGAGAGAAATTAAAGATCCATTCACTATTGAGTTAAAATGTAGACTAGACACTGAATTGAAAAAATTTGAAGGATTCATTTTTCTCAAGCAAACTGTTTGTTTTGCCATGTGAGATACAGTAGAAGCTTCCATCAACATTACAACTTGGGTTTTTTGTCCTTTAGACAAGTTTTATTTCCACTGAAAGTGAAATCAAGATGGAACGTTAAGGCACATGATTTACTGAATTTTTGACACATGAGTTCTAATTTTGTAATGTTCCGATCGTAAAAATTTTGGGTAGGCCTCATGTATACTTCTGGTCAATGGGCCCATCTTTTTTAGTGGACTCCATGACCACTCCTGGCCTATGGTTCATCCATATCCTTCAAACATGCTCTCCTTCCCAACGTTTTGTCCTGGAAACTAATCCTTACGCGACACTGTCCATATCTAAAGTTCCCAGTGGAAAACTCCGTATCATAGTGGGTGGATTCAACTCCTTCAACCATGCTCTCCTTGCCCAACATATTGACCCAGAAACTGATCCTTTCACTCCTAATTCAAGTCTTTCTACGATATTCTCGAACCTGATGTACAAATGCTGCATCTTCTGGGTGGATGTTTCCGAGCCGGTCCTGTTGCAGCATATATGCAACCACATCGACCAGATACTCGAGTCAGGATTGTTCGAGCAGCTCGCAGCTTTCTATGACCCTATAGTAGATTCAGAGCCGAGACTTGGGGTTCATAAGAATATAGAGGTAGTGAAGTTTGATCGATACTTTAGACTGTACCAAACAGACTACTATAGTATCGATCAAACTCCTCTACCCCTATAGTCTTCCGAACCCCATGTCTCGGCCCTGAATCTACTATAGGGTCATAGAAAGCTGCGAGCTTCTAGAACAGTCCTGACTCGAGTATCTGGTCGACGCTGTTGCACATGAGCTTGAACAGACTGGCTCCGAAACATCCACCCAGAAGATGCAGCATCTGTTGTACCTTAGGTCCGAGAATGTTGAAGAAAGACTCAAATTACAACCGAAGGATCAGTTTCCGGGTCAAACGCCGGGCAAGGAAAGCATGATTGAAAGATTTGGATCCACCCACTGTGATAGAGAGTTTTCCGTTAGAAATGGACACTGTCGCTAAAGAACAAAGCTCTGATGGGGTAAGTTTACCATCTTCCAGGCAAAAATCACCAAGAAGATGGTGCGGGACTCCACCTTGTTCATGGACTGGGATAAGATTTGCTATAATCTCTATGCCACTTTAGATTTGCATTTTATCAGAGTTAATGATCTGGCCAGAAAAATGTTTGGCGAGATCGACGGAGAGCCGTGACTTGCCAGTGCCGGCAGTTCCTGTGATGAGGATCGGGCCACCTTTTCCTTGGAAGTGTTTGGCCCTGATTGGACGATGCACATGGTCACTGATCGTGGTCGCCCCGAAATAGTAGTGACGGTGGAAAGGGGAGAATGGCAAAATGGTGATTACATCACAAGGTGATGAGTGCTGCCATATATATATTTTTTTGGTAGAGATCACGAAACTATGTTGGTTTTTTTTGTTGTTGTTATTGAATGAAAACTTTTTGCTTTAACTTAGCTCTCCCCTCAGTGGTGATGTGCCTTCTTGTTTATATAGTCCGTTCATATCTATCTGTATCTGGAAAACCTAGTATAATATATTTTGTAACATGATAATAAATGCAAATACGTACGTACGTACATGCATATCCCTATATATTATAGTAGTGTAGAAACAGAAAGAGAAAATTGTAACTAATATCATAAACATCTTTGACAAATTAAATTATGTCCCCCCATTGTTAATTTCTTTGTTTTAATGTATTATTAAGTTAAGACCAAAAGACAAAGATGCATGCATACGCATGTTTCATGTTTGTCACCCTGACATGAAAGAAGAAATTTTGTTTTTTAGTTGTTTTGAAAAAGAAGTTTAGATTAAATTTTTAACATTGCATGGATCCTTATTTTAGCACGGATAACACTTAACTTAAGAGTATTATATGCAATGTTCAAATGTTAAATCTAGAACTCCTTTAAAAAAAAAAACGTTCGTGCATGTCAACGTGGGGAACATGTATATTTATAATCATAACACACTATATATTGCTCTTTATTCTAATAATAATTTATCAGTAAAGATTGTTAAAATTGTTCTAACGTAGTTTGTAAGAATTTTAGTTTAATGAAAGTTTTAAATACGTTACAAAAATATTAATAATCCTATTGTTAGAATGAAGAGCTAAACCAGGAATTTTTTTTTGGATTGGCTCAATAGAACCATACAAGTTTCGACCATGCCCATGTTTTTAAACAGCTTACAGAAATTCCCCGTATCCTATGTAGCAGACTGTAACCGTCCAAACCACTACCCAAATTAATGTCTGGATGATGAGAGAGATACTGGAAGCTTCCAAGTTCCAGAGATCAGTCAATGCGGGAATTAAGAGAGATGCCTAAGTGAGAAATTAAGTTTTTTTTTTAAAAAAAAAAAAAAAAGAAAAAAAAAAGAGAAATTAAGTTTTAAGTATAAATAATTAAATATTCATTGTTTTTTTTTTTTGACGATCAATTAAATATTCATTGTTAAGAGACGTTACTTTTGAGATATTTAGTGTGTGTCAGGGAAGAGAAACTGAGAAACATGTGAATATTTTGGATTTATATGGTGAAGTTTAAATCACTAACTGCCATTTAAAAGGAGTGGATTAGGAGGGCGCAACAAATACAAATGCTTTTTCAGATAACCCGAAGAGAAATCTGAAGAATCAAACAAACTGTTTGGCCAATATATAATTAATCTTCGGATTTTGAAACGTTTACTAAAATATATTAATAAGCATTTCACAGAATTTGATATGTGCCTTTCCCAAGAGTGAGAGCACGACGGTTACGAAGGAAATATTGTTAGAAATTTGATTATCTTTGATAGTATCAAATACTAGTATAATTTGGCATGTGTAAGAAATTTGATTATCATCACCATATCGTATTTTTATACTAATGTTAATAAATGTCTCAGTCATAAGATACTATTTTTTTCTCTTTTTTTTTTTTAAAATAATTTTACATCCTCTATATAATAAAACGGAAGTACACAGTACACAACAATTTTTGTAGATTATATAATTCTAGACGACATACAGGTAGACAGGGCAGAATTTTCGACCTTATGTCTAGAAACGCAAATGTAAGTGTGGACTCTCTGGCATGCCAAGCGCGTACATCCCTGCATTATGTTTTGTATGTAAACAATTTTCCACCAAATTGGCTCGTTTTAGCTAATCTTTTGTTGATAAAAAAAAAGTACACAACAATTTTTGTAGACTATATAATTTCTATAACTTGGTTACAAAATAGGTTATAGATTAAATATAGTTTGGTTACAAAAAAGATTATAAATTAATTGCTCCAAGCTATATGAATACACTTAAGAATATCCAAAAAAAATATTCTGAAAGAGAATATTCTAATGATTTATATAATTTCCAAAATAAATTCTTTAGTATTATTCCATGTATTGTTACAATATATATACTGTTATAAATCAAAATGAACAAAATTTTAGCAATTTATCACAATTAATCGTGATTTCCGGGATCTTATTGAACAGTTAAAACTAAAATCTTACCTAAGCACGGGTCATACTAAAACACTTTTACCAAACATGTTCAAAAATTTAAATAAAAATAAACAACAAACATAACCATTTCTCATACATAAATATACAAAATTAATAATATAAAGCTTACAAAATATGTATTTTTTTCAAGCCATCATATTTAACATATGATTTTGTTTCATAGTTTTTTATCCAAAATTTTTTTTAGAAAAAATCATATAATTATATTTTATTCTAAAATTATAATATAAATAAAAGAAATTTCAACCCGTGCTCTAACACGGGTCCTAAGTATTTTAAAATCAAAGATATTATGATGTATGCAGTACATAAGATTAGATTCTAAAATCTAAGAAAAAAATATATTGTACCCAGTTAGTGTCCTTAATTCTACTCATGAAAACATAAAGGACGAATCCTAGAGGTCACATAGATCTAGTGTCAACGACTTAAGAGATGACTATATTATTTATGGGGCTAAATCCAGATATCCTATTAACCAGAAACAATATTATATTATTTTAATATTAATATTTTTAAAGATCTGTTTTTGTGTTTTTCTTTTACTTTTTAAATGATGTTTACAGAGCCTAATTTGAAAATATAATTTCAAAGAATTTAATATATGAAAATTGAAAATATAAAACTTTGAAAGCTGAGCTTTTAAGATCTTTGAAAATTGTTGAGCTTTTAATTAATAACTTTACTCTAGATATTAACAAAACTATTAAGTTAAAATTGTTTGAAGAGAAACAAAAAGTAACACATGCAAGTAAACTCAACTTTAATTAGAAATCTAGATAATTTTGAAATTATGAAAGTGACTGGAAAAGCTTGACTAAACTTTTGTTTAATTTTATATGTGAAATTTTATGTGTATCATCTATTCGACTAACATCACATGAAATTTTCTCCAAATAAAAATTTATACGAGGTCACTTTCTTAAATAAAAATAAATAAATCATAGGTCAACAGTTATCGAAATTCTTAACGAATTTCAAATTATCTGAAGTCATCACGCCCTTTGTGCAGCCTAGATCTTGGTCTACTATCTTTAGATCTTGGTCAACTATCGAGTAAGCTATGCATGCTCCTTGATTTCTTGTCATAGCGAGAAACATAATACTGTATATTTCTTTTTACCTCTCTTCCAGTTTTTGGTACTTTCATTTCGACTTTTTTTGAAAGATTTAAAAGAAAAAATATTGAAACTGTTGTAAACTATATTATAAGCTTGTAGGCAACAAGATGTGTATTATAAGATGAATCAAAGGAAAAGATATCTAGAGAGATGAGTGTATGGATTTGAGAGAGAAAACTAGAGAGAAGCTAGAGAAAAACTTAGAGAGATACAAAGACTTCTCACTATTTTTCTCTTCTACATGACTCCTATTTATAGAATGACAATACAAAGAAAAGGGTAGAGAAGTTGTTGACAAGTGGTGTACAAGTGTCACAAGTGTTACATGCATTGCATGAAGGAGGGACACTTGTGGTGATGTATACTCACACAATTTTATAACACTCCCCCTTGAGTATCCATCACTAGTGATGAGTTACATACTACCTCATTAAAAACCTCATCATGGAAAAACCCAATAGGATAAAAACCATGACAAGGAAAAAAGAGTACAGTAGTGTAAACTCCCCCTCGAAAAAACTTCACAGATCTCGTAGATGTCGCATTCCAATACTATGAATATGCTTTCTGAATGTTGAAGTAGGAAACACCTTTGTAAACATGCTTTATAGTTTCCAACGTTAGTGATGCAATCTCCCCTTTCATCATTGACATTCTCTGTCGAGGTCGATCTTTTGCGTATTATTTGCTGCCTCGTTAAAAACCTTGTTATAGAAAACCCCAGTGGGATAAAAACCATGATAAGGGAAAAAGAGTGCAGCCACGCGAATCATCATATTCTCCCCCTGGAAGTATCATCTTCAAAATATGCTTTTTGATCTTTGAAGATGCATTCTATATGAGGTAGTCGGAAGCACATCTGTAAATAACTCTGCTACATTGTTACTTGAGTTGATTGACTGGCTATCAACTTCTTTATTCTTCTTGAGTGTAAGAGAGGAATATGTCTTCTTTTGTCGCTCTTGGTGTAGCTTCCTTTGAATATGGGCGACATATACAACAATGTTGTTGGCTTTGGTGACCACTTCGGTTGCTTCTAGCTAATGGGTCTCAACAAGCATTAACTAGTTGATGCTGATTGAACCCTCAGTTCGAAGTTCTTCACCAACATGTTACGACGCTCCAGGCTTAGGCAGGTAACTATTAGTTGATGTTCGGGCATCATCTGAGCCATTATGGATTCTCGATATGGCATATGAAGCATAGTTATTTTGGCATGACTTGAATAAGCGACGACCAAAGTCTGTCACTAAAACGTCCCGAAGTCGCTGTTTTGTGATATATCTTTATATACATCCGATATAAATCTTCCACCTACAAAAACAACAAGACCAAACATGGGGCTTCTAAAAGATAGTAAGTCCAAGTTGNTTCCATATTTCCCGTAATGACATGGTTAATCGAGATCTCTTTAATCATTATATAAATGATCTTATTCAGGTACCTGATTTCGTTATTAACCATATCAATCGGTTTCTCTACTTCTCAAGAGAAGTATCTTGCTCCTCTTTAGGAGTCTGNATTATATGTATATATATATATATATATATATATATATATATATATATGACTTCCTTTAGAAGTGACTAATATAACATTTATTTTGATAGATGTTTAGTTTAGAATATCTAGAGACATGTCTTTCCAAGATCTTTTATTTTAAATAACTCTTCAAGAGTTTTTTGATGATGTTCAAAATCATCACTGTTATGAATTCTCGAGAACATAATTATGATATCATATATATTCGGGGTAAGCTCTTCAAGCATCCCATGAGGCATATTTCAAGTCATTCATATAGCATCCATTTTGTTTGATAAGGTATATTAACAAAACATGGCGCGACACACCATTTTGTTATATCATTATACCCTTTTGATGCTTTGACCACTAGTCCAAATATTACTCGTTTTCATACGAGTTTATATAGACTTGATTACCTCTTTATTGGCCAATATATATATCTATACGCTCACAGAGCGGAGATTTATGATCCTCATTAATCACATTGCGCGATATAATATTTTTATTGTCGACATTATGTCTTTGGTTCCATATTTCCCGTAATGACATGGTTAATCGAGATCTCTTTAATCATTATATAAATGATCTTATTCAGGTACCTGATTTCGTTATTAACCATATCAATCGGTTTCTCTACTTCTCAAGAGAAGTATCTTGCTCCTCTTTAGGAGTCTGTGTGCTCCTCTCTGGGAGTCTATTAGCTCTTCTTAAAGAGTCTATCTACTCCTCTTTAAAAGTTCATTTGCTCCTCTTTTGAGAGTATAATCCTCTTTTTAATTTGCTCCTTCTTCTTTTCGAGGATTTTATTTATCATAGGAACCAAAGTAGTCTATCACGTTTCTTATGTGTCATAGACTTAGTATGTCATCCGCCAGAGACATATTTTTATTGGAGCATTTTTAGCTAGGATGTGAAATTTCTTAGAACTTCAAGTTCATATTTATTTATGTGGGTATCAATAATTATCTGAAATCTCATCCATCAGCTTATTGCATTTGATTTGCAATATATGTTTTGAATAGTGATCTATTGAACTTTTGAATACTTTCAAGTTCATATTCATTGTATTCATTTGTTCAAAGATTACTATTCAATGATTCTCCCATAATGAAGGGGAACTTTTATCATCCAACTTGATGAGATGCAAATCTTGCAATACGCACATCTCTCATAAGATGGCTCTATATTATTAGAGCGGAGACTTATCTCCCGCATCTATATATTTCATTCTCTTTGGATGATATTTTTATGTGGTGTAGAGGAGCATTTACAATATATATTACACACCCATAATATTCAAAATGAGAAATATTTAATCTCCAACCATGAATATATAACATGCGATAAATAAATCTTTCAAACTGTTGGCCTCATATATAATATATTTTACATGCAAAGTTGCATGTTCCATGTAAAAACATAGAGACTACATCACCATGAATCGTTTTACAATCTTTTGGAGTTGCACTATGAACGATTCATTATAGCTCATTTTGAGAGTGAACATCATGGATGTTACACTTTATCACATGTGACATATATGTGATAAATTATGGGATATGACTTCACCAAAGTTATATCGCTATGGGGTTTCAAATTCACCAAAATTTATCTACTTATTGTCGATGTGTGATTCTTTTAATTCTCCCCCTCGAGATGATAACTCTTGGAGTTCAATCATCTCGTACTGAATCCCACTTAAGGATCAACAACATACCGATTTCGGTCATGTGTATTATCTTAGATTTTTATAAAGATGCGAGTCTAGTATCATCCCCTCTCAAGATGATGACTTTTCATGACTATTCATCTTGCACCGAATCTTACTTTCAGATCGGTTGTATTCGGGGTTTAATTTAGGGATTTATTAAAGAAATCAAACCATCATATATATACAGTGAGCTTGTTAATCCAAAAAGGATGGTGAATGAGCCAACATTATATGATTCTGAAGGCATACCACAGAATTAAGGAGGAGGTATACAACCATCGACTCCATAAATAATAAATAGAATTTTAAAATTAATTTTAATAAACTGATACAAATATAATATAAATTATATTACCTCAGAAAATGTGAATGGAGGCATGCAATGCTTGAATAAGCTTATTTTTCTTTTCATAAATTTCAATGATATTTAATATCATTTATAGATCATGATGGATTGATTAGTTATGCTATGCTTAAAGGAAGCATTAGTAAATTTCATATTTTACTATTATTTTGCCATCTTTATTTTTGCATGATATAATTATATATATATATATATATGTGTGTCTCCAATATGGTTGAACATGCGATAACATATTTATTTATTGTCTCAATATAATAATTTTATACAGACAAAATGTCTTTGAAACTCCATGAGTTTATTTGAGACTTTGGAGAACACAAGACATCGATAATTAGACCTTCCAATTATTTTTTTGCACTGTCTAAAATATATTGACATTTGCCTAATATATTCTCATAAGAGAAATATATTTTTGATTAAAGACATTTCATTGTCTTTAAATCTTATATAACACATATAATTATTCTTTACGAATAAATAAAATTGAATAAACAAACATATAAATTCAGAAAATAAAATTAAGAGCTATAGCCTTATATATAAGAATTTAATAGACATAACTTTTCTTTAATCGTTGGCAGAGCCTATCATATATAATGATCAATCCATAAAAGACAAAGCTTTTTATTTCATCATTAATGAGGCAGAACCTCTATATGTATAATGATCAGTCCGGAAATGACATAGCCTTATATTGATCGTATAGGAGGCATAGCCTGCCATTTTTAACAATCTTTCCGGAAAAGACATAGTCTTTTGTTAGATCTGGAAGGAGGCAAAGCCTAGGGGTGTCAAAATGGGTAGAAACCTATGGGTTTACCCTGTTTGTCTATTATTTTAACGGGTATGGGTTAAGTTTTTATAACCATATAAATAAATGGGTTTTGATGGGTTCGTCCAATGGATCCGTGGGTTTAACGGGGTAAACCCATTAGGGTTATGGGTTACCAATGGGTTAATGAAAAAAAACAAAAATAATATAATATATATGTTTATATTAATATGTAAAATATCTTGTTTTTGCAACTAATTTATGTAAAATATCTAAAATAAATGTTAAGGTTTTTTCCTTTGCTAAAAAAAAAAAAATTACTTTTATAATTCTATTTTATTTAATATATTATGGATTTAATATTAATTAATTAATTTTATTTTATTTATATATGGGTAACCCATTTAGCCACTGGGTTTTACATCATTGGGTTTGGGTATATAAATTCAACCCATTATAATAAATGGGTCGGGTTGAATCCGCCCACGAAAATCTCGAATCCATGTGGGTATGGGTCGGGTCGGATCGGGTTATCCATTTTGACACCCCTAGCAAAGCCTACCATATAAAACGTTCTATCTATCCGGAAAAGACATAGCTTTTTTTGATCGTAAAGGAGGCAGACCCTACCATATATCTAACGATCTATCTGGATATGATTTAGGCATTTAGCTATAGATTTGATCGTTAAAGAGGCAACGCCTACAACTTATGACGATCAATCCGGAAAAGGCATAATTTTACGATGTCTATAATATTTATGTTCTATAAACATAACTGAAACAATATAAACTTACTTACCTCGTAAAAGCTCCAGCGGTAAAGACATCGTGCTGATAACGTGTTGTGAACTATATTATAAGCTTGTAGGCAACAAGATGTTTATTATAAGATAAATCAAAGGAAAAGATATCTAGAGAGATGAGTGTATGGATTTGAGAGAGAAAACTAGAGAGAAGCTAGAAAAAAATTTAGAGAGATACAAAGACTTTTCACTATTTTTCTCTTCTACATGACTCCTATTTATAGAGGGAGGAGACAAAGACAAGGGTAGAGAAATTGGTGACAAGTGGTGTACAAGTATCACAAGTGTTACATGCATTGCATGAATGAGGGACACTTGTGGTGATGTATACTCACACAATTTTATAACAGAAACGTCTTTCTGGAAGTTTTCTAATATGCTAATTTTTTCTTATAAAAAATAGAAAGTAGATTTGTTGTTAAATGATGGAATCAATGTTTATTGCATTGCAAACCCGCGTTATGATGTGATTAATATTTTAAATTTTATTTTTTGATATCTCAATTTTTTATAAAAGATAGAAAGTAGAAATTTTTTTTGGACAATAGAACTGATGTTTATTGCATTGTGAACACGCGTTATGATGTGATTAATGTTGTTTTAACTTTATTTTATTTTACCTTTAAATTTTTTATTCAAGATAGAAAGTAGATTTTTCGTTGGGCGATAGAACCAATGTTTATTGCATTGTGAACATGCGTTATGATGTGATTAATGTTGTTTTCATTTTATTTTTTGATCTGTAATTATTTTTATAAAATATAGAAAGTAGATTTGTTGTTGGGCGATAGAATCAATTTATTGCATTGCGAACATGTGTTGATGTGATTAATATTATTTTGATTTATTTTTCTATTTGAGAAATTTTTATAAAAGATAGAAATGATATGTGCCAATCTTCTTTCAAATTGAGCCTCCCCTACAACAAAATTGAATGTTATAGTCTTATAGACAAAGACATTTTTCTATAAGTAATATATAATTTCAAAAAATGTCTAAATCTCTTCCCATAGTGTGTCTCTAGTCTGATGAGGCAAGTGCCTCTAATCATTAAGTAGGACAGGTACATGTTCTCTCACAAGCGGCCTAAGGAAAGATGAAAGTATCATTGATCCATCACCTACATGCTCACAGATAGATGTAAATTCAACTAATACCTTGTCGTTATGGTGTTTTGCAATTTTCCGCATTCTAGTTGGTCCTCTTGTTTTTTTTTTTTTTTTTTTTTTTT
>NC_025693.1:5475002-5480082 GCF_000633955.1 Camelina sativa
CTCTTTTTTTTTTTTTTTTTTTGTTATGGTATCTTGTACTTTTGTGTGTGCTTTAGAGCTTAATTATATCTTTTTTATGCATATTTATTATCATTTAGGTTGCATTTGTAACGCCCCGACCGCCACCTCTTAGTGGGCCTCATGTCCACTCCCAGTCCATGAGTCCACCATCTTTAATGGACCTCACGTCTTCTCACTAGTCCCGTGAGCCCATTCATATATGACGGTCAGTTTGCTACGTTCCTGAGGTTTTAAAGACTTGTTTACCGTCTCTACAAATCACCACATGATCTTTCCTTATGTTTTGTCCTCACTTGCACAGTTTTTACAATCACTTCCCGGAAGGTCACCCATACTGAAACTACTCCAGCTCAAGCACATATGAAACAACCCGACCCGTTTTTAAAAAAAAATATAATAATTATATAATTAAATACTCCATAATATTTAATTATAACCAACCATCAATAACGAAAAATACACAGTGGAAGACATATCAAACTAAATCCAATATACTAAAATACAATACCAATCATATAACCAATAAAAACCTGTAACCTAACATGCTTCTAAACCAGGTTTCAACATAAATAACATCATATATATAAAAGTACACTTCCACTCTCTCCTTATTGGCTGTTCGATATTTACTAGGTTTTCTAATTTAATGACTTATTTAATGTCTTCCTTAAATTGGCTGATTGATACTGTATTTAATAGGTTTCCAATTTTATTCCCATACAAACGATTAAAATCCTAACTCAAAATTAACAGAAAATCGTAACTCATACCATACAAACGAATTAAATTGCCTGATTGATATTGTATTTAATAAGTTTCAAATTAATCGTAACTCATACCATACAAACGAATTAAATTGCCTGATTGATATTGTATTTAAGCAAATTTAATGTCCCTCCTTTAATGTCTCACTTAAATTTGTAAACGAAAATATCTACCTTAAATTCGTACGATATTCGCTGTTTGGTATTTCGTTTAATCCCATACAAACGCTTTAAATTGGCTGATTGATACTGTATTTAATAGGTTCCCAATTTTATTCCCATACAAACGATTAAAATCCTAACTCAAAATTAACAGGAAATCGTAACTCATATATACGACATTAAGACTACGTTATAAAATCCTATATTCAAATCACGATCTCCTCCACGATCTCTTAATAAATACACCACGTCTTCCTCTTTACTGTCTCCCTTAAAACCCAAACTCGGCTCTTTCTATATATAAACCAAATTACCATATTCGATTCTTACCACCATTACCAATTACCAAGTATGACTATAATTCCATTGAAGGACCTACAGCCAGGGCGTGATCCTCAAATGGTGTGTGGCCGTGTTCTACGCAAATGGCATGCAAAAACTTTCCATCAAAATGGGAAAATAATCAGCCTAGATTTCCTCCTACTTGATGAACAGGTATACAACTTCCATATATTTATATACATCTTCTTAGCCCCTTTATTTTAATTACTAACAAAGATATATATAATGTAGTCTACCTTAATTCAAGTTTCCATACCCCAATACCGAGTTTACCGCTTCAGGGATGACCTTCACGAGGGGAGCATCTACAATATTTCTGACTTTCAAGTGGATACTAGCTATCCACAATACAAACTAACAGATCATCCCTACGTAATTAAGTTCTTGGATGGGACCATCCTTACATCCATAGAACGAAACACATCCGTGATTCCACATGAGATGTTTAGGTTCCGCCAACAAAATGAATTGTGGACTCTTGCTGGGACTAATCAACATTTACCTGGTAGTGCTTCCTAAATATCTATGTCTATCAGCATCATTATCTACTTATATATTTTTCTACTCATCCCATTAACAAGTACTCACATTCCAGATGTTGTTGGGGAACTAACAAAGATTCAAGGGACCAGTTTGGATGACCCATCCTCAGAGGACAAAATCACTTTATATTTGCGACTAGCCGAGTAAGTTTCTCATTCATCCCATCTAACGTTGACAAGTATTCCCCCAGCTACTAGAACTTAATTTCTCAATATATATGCAGTGGTAACAATGTCCGCATCATGGTATGGGATGGATGTGCAGCCGAATTCCGGAAGTTATATGCTTCTATTGTTGGCAAATCAACTATACTAATAATCACGGCTGTCAATCCAAAATCCTATGGAGGTAGCCAAACTATATTTACATCTACACAATTTACCCTCTCTAACCACATACTTACTAAATAAATGATAATGCAGGCAATCTGTCATTGAGCACAACATACTCAACCCGTTTCTACAGAGACGCCAACTATGAAGCTATCAAAGTTTTCCCAAAAAGGTACATCTCCCCCACTTAAAATTACCATATTTTCAAATACTTACCATGTTTTGTTTAACAATATATAAATACTTACCATGTTTTATTTGACAATATATTCCTATCATTATAGCTCCTCACTTCCCGATGGGGTACCACCAACTGTTAATGGGGGTAAAACTCCTGCAATAATTGAAACATTTTCAATTGCAGAGGCCCGCAAATTTGTATCCACTTCAACAGAACAGGTCTATTCCCTAATCTAATTCCACTGTTTCCATCTCTAAACTCATTTCATTTTTTTTTTTTTTTCCGGTCAAACTCTAAACTCATTTCCATGACCCATGCATACTATTATAAATGTAGGAGAAGGAGTTCAAATGCACAGCTTACATTGTAGAGATCGTGGTTGACCGAGGGTGGAAATACATTGCATGTGGCAAGTGTGGGTTAAAGCTTGTGGAATCAGGATCTTCCCTAATTTGCAAACGTTGTTCTGGTGAGCCTATTGGTGTGGTCAAGTATCGGGTTGAACTGGCTGTAACAGACGGTAAAGACAAAACAATATTTGTTATGCTTGATGAACCCACCACACAATTGATACACATTGGAGTTACAGAGTTGATTGACTCACAGGTTTGTAACAGCCTAACCTCTCCCCCATGCATACAACTTGCGCATTAATCCTTTTCTCATGTTTATCTTCTCTACGTATCATTCTCTTCTCCATTTATATAGCCTGCAATGAAGGATGGTGTGCCTGAAGTACTTGCAGAGTTAACTGGGAGGACATTCGAGTTTGAATTAAAAATTTCAGGCTACAACTTCAAATCAAAGTATGAGACATTTACCGTGACTCGGGTTGTTAGTGACGTCCAGCATCCACCGCCTCAGACATCAACTGGTCCTAACGAAGTTGACGACCATGACCAACCCTCAGAGACATCAGAGAAGCATTGCACCGAAGTCCAACAACCAGCCACTGCAAACTGTAATGACATCAGTGGTCAAGGCTCGCCACTAGAACCAGCAGAGAGAGAAAGCAAGAAGGCCCGAACTGGGAACTCCAAATAATTAAATTCATTTAAAGATTAATGATTTCCACTTTCTAGAATTGTTTACCTCCGCTTCTATTTTGAGTCTCATCTCCAGTCGTTGTTTCTTTAAGCTTCTATATGATTGCAGCATTTTCCACTCATCAAATACAAAATTGTCAAATCCAGGCAGACGACCAGCCCTGTACAAGAGGGTATCTCAGTCAGTAACAGATTTCACAAAATTAGGACATTTAAATTGTTTGTCAGGTTAAATTCACCTTTTCTTTTCGTTACCATCACTTTCAACTCTATATAAGGCGATATTAGATTTGAACAAACTTTAGTTTACGGTTCTAATAAGTATACTGTTGATAGGAGAAAGAGTAACATGGCTACGTAGTTGGATTGGTTTTTAATGGTCTAAATGTTAAGAGTAGTTGGATCGGAGAGCTTTCGGTAACGAGACCATATGGAATGTAATATGGAATGTTAGAAACAATAAAAAACAAACCTGTTAAGGGAAACAGGGAATGTGATTTTTCCTCCGCCAATTGCGTCTCTTACTAACTTCCTCTAAATTCTTCCCTAATTACCACATCTAGGTCTCAATTCTCTCCATGGCTCTTCACACTTTCTTCAATCTCCCTCAAATTCCTCTTTGATTCTTCGAGTTTCCCTGGAATCCCAATACCTTGAAACCCTAATTTCAATACCTTCTACAGTCCGATCCCGAAGATGAGCAATCAAAGCAGTTCCGGTTGGGGTTTGTGGTGCCGTTTAGCCTGTGGAGTTCTTATGAAGGAACTAACAGAAATAGATGTCAGAAATAGGGATTAGGGTAATTAAGGTGAAGAATCAAATCAGGGGAATGAAGGAGAAGAGAGAGTGACGAAGAAGAAGATACAGATCCGATAATAAAATACATAAGTCGACATCTCTTCAAAAATAAGATTGCTCATAGATTAAACAGAGCAGTCTAATTTTAATTGGGCTTCAAAACTACAGAAAAGGCCCAATCACTCTATTAAGGCCAATTTTGTGAAAAAATAAGTCGACGACCCGTTCATATCATCTAGCTGTTCGATGAGGTTGCCCAACGTAGTGGATTTACAGAAAAAGAGGGACACAAAATTAGTTAAAGATTATATAATAAGTGGGCCACAAAATTGCCCAACACAAAAAACAAACCAAATCCCCAATTGGACGGTTGGTATTTGAAATATGTAGCAAACCTTCTTCACTTAAATTTATAAATATTTGTATTTTACTTATACAGATTGAATATATATATATATATATATATTTAATTTAAATGTCAATATTAATTATTGTATTCGATTTGATATTTATATTTTACTTATACAGATTAAATATATATATATTTTAAGATTGAATATATTTTAAACAAAAAATAGAAATGTCAATATTAATTATTGTATTCGATTTAATATTTCTATTTCACTTATACAAATAGAATATATATTGTAAAGAAAGTTAATGCCAATATTAATTATTGGATTCGAATGAGCTATCATCATTTTAAAACAAAGTTATTTATTGGATTTAATAAGTTATAAAGTATTGATTTACAGTGGTTAAAGTGGATTGTTATAGCATCTTTACATATTATTATGTCAAATAATGGCAAATCAGGTGGGAGAAAACCAAACACCATGTTTTATTATATGATTAGATAGAGAAGGAAAATAAAGAACTCCCATACATAAT
>NC_025693.1:5481007-5486081 GCF_000633955.1 Camelina sativa
TCTCCAAACATCATACACCAAACAAGAATACTTAACTGAAAGAGCAATTCTCACTCCCAAAAATGACGCTGTAGACGAGGTAAATCAATTTTTGCTAGACCAAATTCCAGGTGAAGTGAAAGAGTACTATAGCTCAGATTCTGTTGCGATTGGTGATAGCAACATGGAGGACGAGAATGGGATATACCCCCCAGAGTATCTGAATTCACTTAAGTTCTCTGGTCTTCCGAATCATGTCTTATCTTTAAAGGTTGGTGCACCAGTAATGCTTCTGCGGAACCTTAACCAAAAAGAAGGCCTCTGCAATGGAACAAGAATGGTTGTCACCAGGCTAGGAGAACGCGTCATTGAAGCAGAACTACTCACCGGAACTCATGTTGGGAAGACTGTCATAATTCCAAGGATAATATTGTCACCCACCGACACAATTTATCCATTCACCCTAAGGAGAAGACAATTCCCGATACGTTTATGCTACGCCATGACAATTAACAAGAGTCAAGGTCAAAGCCTCAAAAAGGTAGCTTTGTATCTTCCGAATCCAGTCTTTAGCCATGGGCAACTGTATGTCGCCTTCTCACGAGTAACCTCTGCCCAAGGGCTAAAGGTCATCAACATGAAGCCTCTTCATGCCAAACCAACAGTCAGTAATGTAGTCTACAAAGAAATTTTCAACGGTCTACCATGGACAAACAGTAAGCCTTCTTTTCAATATTACCGACAGAACAAATATCATCCTCTACAAAACTTATATATTTTTAATTGCAGGACATGAAGACATTTAGCCACATATGCGAAACAAGACCTGGCCACTACCAAAAGGCAAAAGTACGTAATAAGAAATAGGCTGTATCCCTCTCTTTAAATTTTTTAAAAACCCCAAAACAAACAACACTTTAGCATACTCTTTATTATATGTTATTCATCACGATTTAAAATCAAGAAGTTTTGGTGGTAACAGGTAAACAAAAAAAGAAACGGAACCCCATTTCAGGCCACCAAACAAAATCACAACTGCAAACAAGGCATGGAATTGCAAAGTCTCCAGAATAGGACTGAAACCACGTTTACTTTCTGTGTACTTTGCTAAGAAACCAAATTCCCCAGATTACAATAAAATTGAAACTTTAACATTTGCTCAAGTTATTCTGTACTGTACCTATTGTTTGAAACTCTATTAAAACGTCACGGGATAGGCCCAGGAGGAAAAAAACATCAACCTTATTTCAACAGAGCCCGAAAATTGATTAATGACCAAACACACAAGTCCCGGCTTTGTTGACCATAAAAACTCAGACAAACAGGAAAAACACATAAAGTGCCGTATACAAAAATATAAACGAAGGCCTAATTGAGGCCCACACACAGGAAAATACGAAACACAAAACAATGTACGTTATCTCCATAAACCATGCAGCATTAAAATACAAATTTAACTAAAATTCAAATAGTACAATAATATCTCTACATGACCACAACGTAAAAACCCCAGCCAAAAAAAACGGAAACTTATTACTAAATGACAAAATACAAAATAAAAACCCATTAATGCAAAATATAAAGAATACTCTCCGAGAACATTATATATATAAAGAACTAGACCAAGAAAGAACCGAAACAACAAAACCACACAATGAATCCTATGGCAAATATCAGATTTTCAAACCACTTTCGCCCAATACAAAGTACCATCAATCATCTCCGCCTCAAAATCAACAGACCACTACAAAACCAGTTCAATATCAACTACTCATTCCCTTTTTTCACACGTGAAGTCCACGACCAGTCCAATTCACGACTCAAAGACTTGCTTAAGTATTTTCTCACATTTCACGACAAGGCCGCAAATACAATCACCAACCAAACACTCAATTTCGTCGATGGAGTATTCCTATCAGAGGAAACAATAGCACCACCCTTTGAAGTCATCCTGCGGATTGAAGATTCCAATACAAATGCCTTTACAAGAATGGATTACGAAGTGGTGGTAGATGACTTAGCAAGGACACAAACACAAGCATCCACTGATGAGACAGAGGACTGCATAATATGCCTAGACAACCTAAGAGGCGAAAGGAATATCAATATTTTGCCTTGCAATCACAAGTTTCATTTCCATTGCTTAACTTCATGGTTAAACCAGAATATATGTTGTCCTATTTGTAGGAACGAAAACATACTTATTTAATATTTAAAGAAAATCAGATGATTAATAAAAATAAAATGTTTTACAAATTAAATATTTCCATCAAGGTGACTCAACTAATTACTATGAAATCCATCAAACTGAAGTACATAAAATAATATAACGAAAAAAAATTTAAAAGACACATAAAAAGAAATATTTTGTATTCAAAATATTGTGTCTACATGTTGGGCTTAAAATTACAAAAAAACAATATGTCAATACAAAATTCGAAGATAACTCTTCAAATACCTTTCTAATAACACAAGACAAATATAGTAATTAAATAAAAATAATCTCACTTCAAAAAGCATTAAAAACCCATTAAACATAAATATAACTCCAATCCTAAAATTCAACATTCATTCATCCCACATAATGCTAAACTTAATATGCACAAGAGGAGTCACATTTATAATATTATATAATAGTGTAGTAAGCTAAACGTATAGTCACATTTATAAAATATATCTACATATGAAATTATATTACTTAAATTTAAACTTCATACTCCACTCCATCATTCCCTTATCTCAAAACTATATATTACATAATCAGAAAAAATAACACTACACCACAACCCACGCGTCGCGTGGGCCGGCACCTAGTAATCAATAATACAACCGAGATCCTAGATCATAATCCTCCTCATCGCCATGATTCCAAGGTACACATGCATTACATGCACCACAAATACAATGAGATGCGTGAGTATTACCATAAATACCCAGTGAGGCGATCCTATCATCTACGAGCTATACACACAAGAAAATCAAGAGTACAACCACAAATAAAATATAACAAACCAGTCATTAAATAGAACACTAGTAACACATTCACCACACCTACATATCATCACAAAACGAGTCATACAACCCAATCACTTAGATAAGCTCATGGTCACGCATTTACCTTAACAAGCTGATTCTAACATTAAATACAACCAGGAGAGACTCTCCTTGCATCAACAGTAGCCCAGAAACACCCTACAACAAGTCACACAACCAAAATGACCTTGAAACAAAACTGATAGAGATAATAGAAACCTTCAATCTTAAAGACGAAACCCTAAAATAAAAACAAACCGTTCAATATCAAATCCTTCCGGTGAAAAGCTAGATCTCGATGTCATGAAGCTTCCCACAAAATCTCATGCCGATCAGACACTAGACGAGACCACGATCTCAGTTACAATCCCCGATGGTCCTAACTCGCATCTAAGAAAACGTGTCCCACGATATTAGCAATAACTCACGGAGTTTAAATCCAAATTCACTTATCTAAAAAGGAGAATCTACAAAAAAATCTTAGGTACAAAGGTACCAAAAATCATTACCTTAGAAAACGATTTCAGCAGTTAAATCCTCCTTCTCCCAAACCCTAACAATTCTGTTTCCTATTATTCTCTCTAAAACAAAACTTTGTTGATCTCCTTCTCCTCCTTCACACCAAATCGATCAAGAGGTCTCTCTTTCTCACAGACCAACAACTTCAATCACAAACGAGAAGGAGCGACATCCTCATAAAGAAAAAAATAGGACTTTTTGGTTTAATTAGATTAAACTAGGTTTGTCTAAACCGACACTAATTAACCACCCTTTGGTTTAATTAATAACTTGACTAGCCTAGTAAACCAACCAGAAATTAGACCAAATTGACTCTAATACACGATATAAACTCCAATATTTTATATTTTTCAGGATCCAGGCATTACAACATTATGCATCAAGTTGTTGTCCTCAGGTATTAGAATGGAGATGTACAAGAAAGTGAAGGATTTAGAGAGCTTTGGAGCAAAAAGGGGATGAAAAAGGTGAATCAAGTTTTAAAGTGACAAAAGAATCAAGAAAAATGGTGAAGGAGTAAAAAGAGAAGGAAGAGAAGACATATCGAGTATTTGCATCGATATTAGCTCTCTGATGTGGATTGTCCTGAAGACACCAATTTATCCGTAAATAGATCAGATATTTGCATCGACATAAGCTCCCTGTCTATGTGGATTGTCCTGAAGACTCCAATTTATCCGCAAATACATCAGCCATTTGCATTGATATTGTTATCCTGATGTGAGCTGTTTTCCTCCAAGATCCATGTTTCTTGACCGGATCCGACCCGGTTTGTCCCGGGTCAACTTAGTTCATCTTGTTTTTCTTATAAATACACTAAACCTATTCTAAAGAATGTTATATACTTTTTTTTTATGCTTCTTTTAGGTATCTAAACTTTTCTCTATTATATGAATCTTCGGTATTTAAGTTTGATTTTTTTATTTCTCATTTAGATTTTTCTTCTACTCTCCTCTAATCATGATCTCACAAAGATCAAATTTATTGCTTTGTGTGTTCATGATGATGAGTGAGTAGTCTCTTAGATTTTTGGATTAAGGTAGACAAAGATGATCTAGTAGTTGGGTTATGGAGTTAAGGGCGTTACAACTTCAAATTATTTTCTAAGAATATTATGTACAAAGATGAAAGAACGAAATGTTGTTCAAAAAAAGGAAGAAAAAGAGAAAGATAAAAGAACGAAAAATTGATATATTTTTTGAATTTAAATAAATAATTATATGTACAATAAAAAAGAATGAAAATCATTGTATAGATAATAGAAATACAACTTACATGAATTTATTGGGATTTTTATAATTAATATATCTACATATTTTATTACATAGTATGTGTTTCATATATTCTGTAAAGATTATATTTTGAGCATAATTTCAAGGGAATTTGCACTCAATAACCAACAAAAAAATTATAATTAGCCCACTAACTACTCTAACCATGTATAACTAATATACTCTATATAAACTATAATATATACTATATTACCCTTGTCCTTACTATTTCCTTCCACCCACTTCCACCACCATCCCCACCCCCTACCACC
>NC_025693.1:5486469-5540333 GCF_000633955.1 Camelina sativa
CATCACCACTAGAGTTCCCAATGTGCTTCTAGGGTTTAGATTTCCTCCAGCCAAACCTCCGGCCACCGCTACCCCCAGCCTCTGGCCACCGGCCGCCGGCCAACAATCCTGGCGAACTTTTCCGGCAACCAAATCCGGCGAACAATTCCGGCGAATTTTTCTGGCTACTCCGGCAAGCCACTGCCGGAGTACCACCTCCGGCCAACCACCACCGGCCAACCACCACCGGCCAGTCACCTCCGGCCAGCCATCTCCGGACAGCCACCTCCGGCCAGCTACCGCCGACCAGCTACTTCCGGCCAGCTACCTCCGGCCAGCCACCGCCGGCCAACCACCGCCGGCCAACTATCTCTGGCCAACCACCACTGTCCTCCACCACCATTGGTAATTTTGCACTGTCCTCATCCTAATCTTCTAATTTTTTTAAATATAGTGTTATTTACTACTATAGTTTTTTTGTTTTGGTTACTGAACTAATTCACCCTAATTTCAACAACAAGAACTGCTATCAAATTGTTCAGATAATGGGAGTCCTTCAACGGTATTTCTCCATTTCCGCAAAAACAGTCCTGCAAAAGAGAGCTTCTAATTAGTAAACATAAACTAAATCACAAAATTACAGTCATAATCAAAAAATCAAAATTAGCTAGCATCTATTAATTTTTAGATATTTTCAAATCAACCAATTATTATTTATTTAGCTAGAAAAATATGGGGCTGAGTATGAACAAATTATGTTTCCATCACTTCTGAATACTAGTTTGTACTGACAACGTCTTTTGCAGAAATTGCAGAGGGGGCGAATGAGACGATTGTTTGGAATAATATCAATTTTTAGTCCACAGTCTTCGATTTGTCCTGGCTTCATATAGGGATCTTTACCTAGTATACATTGAACATGAAATGTGGTTCCGCAATCACTGCATGAATAATATCCTATCTTTGGATAAATCTTATTCTCACAAACTTGGCACCAACTTAGCCAAGTTGCATCATTTTCATAAGTCATTTTGTTTACCTTCTTTATTGTTGCACCAAGGAAGAAGGTTAAGATGGTGGAAATATGAAGCCTTCACGTCTTTTCTTGCATCACAAATGTAATAAGAACATTTATATAATTATATATTACATTTATTATATTTTAACCGCTATTGCATCCCTTAGTCAGCCAGTTGTAAAACTCCCGCAAATGCATCCATTTTAAAATGCTAAATGAATCATTCAAAACGCTTAATAACACTTGAAATCGCAACCGTCCGTTTCAGCAATCTCCCGCAACCGCAATCGTAAACACTGCGTTTAAACCATTCAATCTCTTTCAAATGTTTGTAGCCCAATTATTTGATAATTATTATATTTGTTCAGAAAAAAATATTTTAAATAATTCAAAATTTGTTATAAGGAAAGAACGGCGTGGAGCCAAATTATTTTGTATGTGTTGGATACAAATGCAAAACTAAAATTTGTTGGACTGAATATCATCTCTTTAGTTTAGACTTTAATTAGACGGATATTTTAGCGTCATTACTATGCAGAGCTGGTCTTGATTATAAACAAGCCAAGTTTTTGCTTGCAGGAAAGAGACACTAATTCTGTTAGCTTATGGTTCCACTCATAACTCATAAGTAAAACAATTATTTTTATTTTTTATTTATAATTAGTTACGTTGGCCAAAGATTCTTCGAGAGTATTGATCAGCTTTATAATATCTAAATCTATTCATATGCTTTGGGAGTATCTTGTCGACCAGTTAGCAAATAAGACAATAGAAGTTTGTGAAAAATACTTGTGTGTTTTGTACCAATCTGATCTATTTAATCTTCGCGCTACTGGTATCCTAGCCGAGGGTAGATCACTAGAAATGTCTCTCTTTAACGGGAAAAAGGATGAATGATTATTAACTTGAACTCTTCTCTTTGCCAAAAGAAAAAAGATTATTCACTTGAACTCTTAATCTAATTTACGCAACAATGACTGATCTTAAGCAGTTGTTTTTTTTTTCTATATTTCGAAGATAGTCTCGAGACTCTTATCTCATCAATTTTTTCTAACAACTTCCCAGTATTGTCTTTTAGTAACTAGGAAGTTTTGAGCCGAAACTCGTACATCCCCTCAAGCTTAAACCCGAAATCAGAGTCAATTATATATATGGTCTTGTCCCAAAAATCACTAATAGACAACTGGTATGTGTATAAACAATTAAATACTAGTTCTATTGTGATAGTATTCTATCTTAGTAAATATATTAATGTATATCCTAATACGAACAAACGACCTTTAGGCATTCCCCAATATTTTTCTTTATTAATAAGAAGGATATTTTATTGAAAAACTCTTCTTCGAGATGCTCGTCTCTGTTCCTCAACGTCTTCCTCCAAGGGGAGAAACGTCTCAGTCTCCTCCCTTTGAGAGAGACCAATATCACCTTCCTCTTCTTTCGTTAAGCAAGCAATTTCACCATTCTCCACTCTTCAAGATGGGTTTGTTTTCCAGATTCAAAGCTGCGAATACTTTTTAAATCCTTTACCAATTTAATTTGGTTTAATTTGTAATGGTATTTACGCGACCTGAAGATACAACGTTATTTGCCTCATCAGATCCAATGGTGTAGGCGATCTATCAAAGTCACATCCTCAAGGTAACGAAGTTTCAACAGTCTGATACCTATTTACTTGTGTTTAGCAAATAACATTTAGGGGTTTGTTAGCAAATAACAGTTTTTCCTTATGTTATACAATGACCCAACTCTCTTTGGGATAGTTTTATTATTTCTTGTCACTTATGTTTCCATTATGACGACATTCTACTTACGTGCATTTGGACCGTTTCTCGATATACAACTAATCTTTACCAAATCTTAGTTTATCGGTATGCATGTAACTAAGTAATAAAACAATCATAACAATATAGCATAATGGTTATGTTAGTGTGTGTTGTGATGTCACAATTCTGTATAGTGTATCGACATTTTGCGTAGTGATCAAACCAAACTATTGTATATATAGTAGTCAATTTAAGATCAAAAACATTATTTACTATTTGAATTGAGAAAGCCGGTGGCCGAGTCTTATTTAAAACACTGAAATTTAAAAAATGTATGATCTAAGGTCCCCGAAAATTGGTATCGTAATTGGTAATTCTGATATATATGGACCTGACGATTCATATATAATATGAAGGTTTGTAGTTACATATATAGCTTTAAAGATTTTCAAATACTTGCCAGAAAATGTTAAAAAACAAGTAGTAGCAACTAAGTTGGGGGTTTTAATCAGGATTTTGCATTGTGAATAAACAGATCAGAAATTCCCACTCACTTTGTTTCTGTTTACTACTCTGACTCATTCGTGATTTCGATTGTTTATTTGCACTTGCATTTAGATTCGCATTTCTATATTATAGTCCCCATAANAAAAAAAAAAAAAAAAAAAAAAAAAACGTAAAGGCAGACATATGATTAAACACAAACAAACAATAGGGACGTATATGTACTAGCTCATGTTCTATCATAATAATATACAAATTAACTACACCTTCAACACTCATTTCGAATAGGCTTTTAAACAAGTTACTTACAAACATGGATAGTATATTCGAGAAAATTATGAAAGCATTGCAAATATTACTGATAACCAAAATGATTCACGAACAAAACGTTGTAACCTAGTCAAGATGATAAGGCATATTTTCACAAAAAAAAAAAAAAATGAAGAAGATGATTAGGCATCAAGTGGCAAGAATAGAAGAGGATAAAAGCTTATGATGATGTCCCATGGATAGAAAGAATACTCGTTAGAGAAGATAACATAACCTATGTAAGACGCACAGTAGAAGAGGAGAGAGGCTGTAATTAAAACGGGTCTTGGATTATTTTGTGTGTGAGAGTTTTTGGCTAGAGGACAGTTTATAGGTTCTTTAGAATATCTACAACAAACCCTAAAGTGTTCTTGTGATTTGTAATAAAAAAAAATTATATTTAACGTTTCAACATCATTATTTTGTTTTCAGTACGAACATATAAACAAACAAGTCACAAGACATTTCTTGTTTATATAACATTCTGAAACGCACACAAAAGAAAGATTGAAAAGAAAGAGTAAGAGAGAAACGAATGTGGCACTAATAAAAGAAAATGAAAAGAAAAGAATCGCAATCCACAAAAGTAAACAAAAACCGAAATAACGAGTTGTGATGAACTCAGTAGATGTAGCCAGCCACAAGAGCCACGGTGGCTGCAGCCAAGCCGGTAAACATATCGGCGGCAACAATGACAGCTGCGTTTGGTGGTGATTTAGCTGGTGCATGGTCGTCGTGACCTTCATGATCATCGTGACCCTCGTGATCGTCATGTCCCTGAGCCGAGACCATCGCAATCATGAACGCCAACACTAGACAAGCAACACTGATTTGAACAAAGATCTTCTTCATCATTTTCAGTTGGACTTCTTTTCGCAGACGCTGCGTTTCAATTGAGCTTCGATGACTGTAAGATAAGATTTGGATGTGTTTTTGTTATGAGAATGAGATTGTTAATAGTGGGTTTATATAGGAGGATTATACAACCATATTGTTGTGTGTGGTTATTTTAAATATATTAAAAAATCTTATCTATTGTCCTTCCCCGCTTGCTCGAGCCAACAATTCTTTATAGTTTTTGATCGTTGACATTCACTACTAAGACATGTGGAAGGCTCGAACATGATATATCTTTTTTGCGGATGTGGTCATCATTGCAACTTAATAGATCCTAATTTGATTCATACACAAATTATATCACGGTGTAAATATATGTCAATTAAAAATCAAATTCGACATTTAACCTTTTGTTTATGCGAAATCTATCATTAAACGTTACAACATTAAAGAAATCGTACGTTAACTGAATAAATTAGATCAAAATCTTGTTTAGTTTGGAATATATTTTCATACGGTAATATTTTCATTTGTGCACATATGACTGATAATAATACAAACGACCCAAAACTCTCATTGCCAAATTTTATTTATTAGTATGAAATTTGTCCTGCCATTATGATGACATTTATTGTACAGATTGGCCAGTGACGACACGTTATGTTTGTCCAAATATATTTTAAACTAGAAAAACTAGAATATGATCCGTGCTAGAGCACAGGTTGAAATTCATTCGTTTTGTTTATTTTCTAATTTTTATTTACAACATCGTATATGTGATTATTTTATTTGTTTTAAAAGATTTTTTTGGATAGAATACTATGGCATGAAATCATATACTGAATATGACTTATGAAAATAACATAAATATTATGTAAGATGTATTCTAGTATATCTAGATTTTGACCCGCGTTATAACGCATATTAAGTTGTGTGATGAAAAATTAATTTTTGTTTGTTAATTTTATTTGATTTGTTTAGTGTTTAAAATTATATATTTTATTTTGATTATTAATTCTATGACTTAACCTATAGTAGAACGCATATTAATTTTAAGACCAAATATGTAGATATGTTTGTCAAAATCATTGAGACCGAGAAAACCTACCAAACAATGTTATTCCAAACTTAAATTTAATCCGAGAAATCATATTTTTTAAATTTTAACCGGTGCTTTAGCAAGAAATCACATTTCTTGAAAATTTTTCATATTATAGTGACATATTATTGATCTGTGCTATAACAAATCAAATTAGAGTGTTTATAATTTTTAAATTTTTGATCTATCATATATCTATGACATTCTTAAAAATATTAAATTAAACTACTGTTAATGATTCCAAATTAATTTATTTAAAAAGATTATTATAGTATATAAAACTATACAATTCAACAAAAGAAATATATGAAATGAATTTAAATATTCAAATTTTGACCCGTTACTCAGTCATCTGATAAAGTTAGGTAAGATTTTATTTTTTAGTATAATCAAAAATTACTTATAATCTACGGAAGAGTGATTAATTTCTATTAATTTTTTTGTCTACATATAGTTAGTTAAATATTCTTTGATATTTAATTTTATTCTTTAGAATATCCATTTAAGAATATCATAATCCTAAATCTATATAATCTATCAAATAATTAAACTTAGTTATAATCTATATTAATATTATATGGTCTACCAATTTAAAATCCTGTACTTCCGTTTTATTAAAAAGAAGATAAGTCAATTTTATTTAACAAACAAAAATGTGCTTTCGAAAGTACGTGGATTCAAATTATTTTCTACTAGCGTGGTATTACCACGTACTAGGGGCACTGTTTTGCAGATTTATTTATATAAAGGGTATTCAATTTAAAAGTATAGTAACAAATACAAGACTATGACTTTGTAGGAATACACTTTTTTTTTTTTTTTTGTATGAATACACTTAACAAACATAATCTTTTTTTTTGTCAATTAAACAAACATAATCGTAAGTGTGCCCACGACCCCCTTGGCCTCTACGACCCAACGTCCGTAAGTAATTAATTAGGTAACGCAAAGTCATATGAGAAGTTTATATGTAACTATTACTCATAACCAAAATGATTCACGAAAAAAAAACTTTTTCGTGACCTATACTGAAGATGATAAGGCATATATTGTTGACAAAAAAAAAGATATCTTTTGATGATGTCCATTAGAAAGAAAGAATACTAGTTAGAGGAGATAACATATATATATTTGTAGAAGAGAAGAGAGATTGTAAAATGGGTCTTAGACCATTTTGTCAGTGACACCGTCTAAAAAACTCGTGAATCCAGAGATAATCCGGAGCATGCAAGGGGTATCGGTTTGGTCCTCAAACTAACCTGCCTCCCTCCGATTGGACTTGGGGAAGTCCTCTATCTCCTTGGATCATCTAGACAATTTGAATATCTCGCAATCGATTGGTTTTCAGCAAGGAACATATCCAACCAGAAGAGGCACTGAATCTTGTCATTATCCGGGCAAGGGAGTGGCAGACAGCCCAATCGATGCAATCCCAAACCAGATCTAGTCCATCACCACCGGTACCTCCACCCGATTCATCAATTAGAGTGATTTGCTTCACTGATGCGGCTTGGACAGAGAATAAGAATACAGGATGCAGCTGTATCTTCAAAAACCAAGCTAACCTATCTCTGTAAGAAAATAATTATTTCTTATCCATGTATGTGGTCCTATGTTAGTAGGTTTTGTAATTGGGTTTATTATATTTTTTAATAGTCATTTGGTAACCTAAAAACACAAGTGTTAAGCTATATATCATGTTTATGCTTATAAAGACAAATGCTAAGTTACATGTCATGCTAAAGCTTATAAAAGGACAAGTGCTAAGTTGCATGTTGTGTTCGGGTTCAATGAACCAAGCTTGAGAAGTAATGTTAGACACTTATCCTCACACTTGTCACCATTATCTTCATCTCTACTATGATGGATGGTTGAGATTAAATTAGAAGAAAAGCCCTTATGAGGAGTGAGGTCATCTTTTCTCCCATAAATAGATAGTTTGCTCCATCACAAATCATCACAAGAACAAAAACAACACATAAAAAAAAGTTTATAGGAAAGGGGAGAGAAACCTTATCTTTTACCTAAAGATCATCTAAGAGTTTTTTTTTCAAGTTTTCAAGACATTAAAGAAGAAGAAACCATTCAAGGAAGCATCATTTCTACAATGAGTGGAGGTATTACTTTAATCCTCTTTATGATTCTATTATTTGATTACTATAGATGTTTAATATCTTGGGGTTCATGTTAAAGTATGTTTAACATGTGGTATCAGAGCTTATGGTTATAAAAATTTAATTAATCCATTAAGAATAATAGATTGATGGTTTAAAAACAGAAAATTAAAGTTTTAAGTTATCATGTTTGTACACTTGAACTTTTTGTTTGATTTAAGCTTCAAGTTACAATCTTTGTTTAAATTGTAGATTTTTTAAGTGATTAAAGATTGATTTCTCTTAATGTGCATAATTAAGAAATTGATATCACCATAATGGTTTTATTTTATAATGATTTGCACATAGAAACCCAAAATATTTAGATTTTGATATGTTTATGTATTAGTTAGCTACCCACAGGTAGGCCATTGACAGTAAAACATGATCAATAATTTATTAGAATGTTTATATGTGTGTTAATTAAGTATATCCATAGATAGCTTAATTAATCTGATACATCATTCGAGAAAAGTTTTTGAAAATATGATCTTAGGATAAATTATAATGACTACCTACAGGAGCATTATAATTTGAAGTAAAATGCATTCAATAATTTTTGTTAATTTGTTTTTTAAATTTGAACCTCAATTAATGCTTGTTATATCTCTAAATCGCAACATCATTTCCTGCTAGTTTGTCATCTATGGTCTCTACTATTCTGATCCTCACTGGAACCAACTTCTCATAATGGAAAGAGGAAGTTGAGTTCACATTACGAGTACTAGAGATGGATTTGGCACTTCGTGAAGAAAAGTCAGATCTATTAACTATAATTAGTACTGAGGAAGAAAAGACTCTCCATAAAGCTTGGTAGAAAGCGAACAGATTAAGCATGATGTTTTAAAAAATGACCATAGCTAGCAATATTAAAACTTCCCTTCCAGATGCAGATAAAGCTAAAGCTTATCTAGCAGCTATAGAAGAACAATTTAAGACTGCAGACAAATCCCTTGCAGGGAAACTTATGGCAGATCTTACAACCATTAAGTATGATAGTTTAAGGTCTATGCATGAACATTGCATTGAAATGACCAACCTTGCAGCTAAATTGAAGAATTTAGGAATGAGTGTGGACGATTCATTTCTTGTCCAATTTATCCTAAACTCACTACCGCCTCAGCATGGACCATTTCAAATCAATTATAATGCAATTGATGAAAGGTGGACATCTAATGAATTGGCTAATAAACTATTCCATGAAGAGGCTAGACCTGGTCGTGAGGGCATTAAAGTTTCCCATTATGTTCAAAGAGCTGGACCTAATGTTGGGAAAAGGCATAAAAAAAAAGTCATCAAAGAGCACCACCCACAATGAATGAATTCGATCAAGTTAATCTGAAGAAAAAGGCAAAGAAAGATTACAGGTGCAACTTTTATAAAAAGGTTAGATACTTTCATAAAGATTGCCCTAAAAGAAGAGAATGGTTCAAAAAGAAAGGTAATCCTATGGGTTCCGTAAGCTTTTTTGAATCTAATCTTACTCATGTTTCTTCCAAAACTTGGTGGATTGATAGCGGTGTTGATGTACATGTAACAAATTCCATACAAGGATTCCTTAAGATCCAGACCATAAATTCAAGTGAAAACTAATTACTGATGGGAAATCGAGACAAGGCACCAGTTGAAGCTATTGACACCTATTGCCTCATTTTAGATGGTGGATTTTGTCTAGATTTATATCAGACACTTTATGTTCCATCTATTTCCCGTAATTTAGGTTCTGTAAGCAAACTTGATTTGGCTAGTTTTAAATCTACTCAAGGAGATGATTGTTTTTATATATTTCTGAACTCTAAACGAATTTGTTCTGGAATATTAGTTGATGGTCTTTATATGTTAAAACAAGCTGATCAACCTTATGAGACACATCTCTCATTGTATTCAGAAAGTAGACTTAAAAAAAAAACATGTATTGATGACTCATATTTCTTATGGCATAAAAGATTAGGATATATTTTTTATGAAAGAATTAAAAGATTGGTAAAAGATGGAGTCATTCCCAATCTTGATTCTTGATGTGTATAGATTGCATTAAAGGTAAACAAACTAAACATACTAAGAAAGGAGCCACAAGAAGTACATAGCTTCTTGAAATCATAAATACAATATTTGTGGACCATTTGACATTCCAACTTTTGGAGGGGAAAAGTAATTCATCACTTTTATTGATGATTATTCACGTTATTGTTATTTCTATCTATTGCATGAAAAATCTCAATATGTGGATGTTGTACAAGCATTCATTACTGAAGTTGAGAGGCAATTAGATAGAAAGGTGAAAAATCATAAGGTTAGATAGAGGTGGTGAATTCTATGGCAGATATAATGAAGCAGGACAACATCCTGGACCATTTGCCATACTCCTTTAGAAATTAGGAATTGTTGTGCAGTACACAATGCCTGGTTCTCCATGGCAGAATGGTATAGCTGAAAGGTTTAACCGTACTTAAATGGAAATGGTTAGATCCATGATGAGTCATGTTAACCTAGCTATATCCTTGTGGATGGACACATTACGTACTGCGGTCTATATTTTAAATAGGGTTCCTAGAAAATCAGTTTCAAAGACCCCTTTTGAAATGTGGAAAGGTAGGAAACCTAGTCTGTCAGGCCTCCAAGTTTGGGGGTGTCCAGCTGAAGTAAGAATATACAATCTACATGAAAAGAAATTAGACTTTTGAACGATCAGTGGTTTCTTTATAGGTTACCGTAAGATGACTAAAGGATATAGATTTTATTGTCCATCCCATAGTACGAGAATAGTAGAAACCAATAATGTTAGATTTTTTTTAAATGGTGAGATTAGTGGGAGTGAAAAAGATTTTTTTTAAATGGTGAGTTTAGTGGGAGTGAAAAAGTTCGTGATATAACTATTCAGGAAACTAGGGTTGATATTTCTTTACCCTTAGTTCTGAATGTTGGGGATCCTAGCATTGTTGAACCGTTAAACAATGAGGAAAACCCATCGAATGATCTCACACTCCATGATGAAAATCTTGCCAATAATGATCATAAAGCACAAGAGGAACCAACATTAAGAAGATCAACTCTTACAAGGAGATCTGCTATTTCTGATGACTTTGTGATTTGTCATATAGAATTTGGAGAAGGAAACATTAAAGATCCAGTTTCTTATTTACAAGCTATGAAAGATGTTAATTCTGATAAATGGATTGATGCTAGTAAAGATGAAATAGACTCGATGGTAAAGAATGAAGTTTGGGACATCGTTCGATTGCCTGATGGACACAAAGCAGTCGGGTGTAAGTGGATCTTTAAGACCAAACTCGACTGTAATGGCAATGTAGAATGATATAAAGCTAGACTTGTAGCCAAAAGGTTTAGTCAAAAAGAAAGCATCAATTATAGTGAGACTTTTTCACATATGTCTAGAAAAGACTCTCTCATAATTATCATGGCATTAATAGCTCAGTGTGATCTCGAGTTACATCAAATGGATGTGAAAACTGTCTTTCTTAATGGAGACTTGCAAAAAGAATTCTATATGCGCCAACTTGAAGGCTTCATAATCGAAGGTCAGGAAGATATGGTTTGCAAATTGAAGAAATCAATAGATGGACTGAAACAAGCTTCGAGGCAATGATATCTAAAGTTTGATGAAACCATCACGAAATTCGGTTTCAAAGAAAACGTTGTGGATCCATGTATATACCTCAAGATCAGTGAGAGTAGTTTATATTTTTGGTATTGTATGTTGATGATATCTTATTAGCCAGTAATGATCTTGGTCTACTACATCATAATAAGAGTTATCTCTCTAAAAACTTTGATATGAAAGATTTGGGTGAGGCATCCTATATAGAAATTAAAATATTCTGTGATAGATCACTACGCATTTTAGGATTGTCTCAAAAAGCATATATTGATAAAGCTTTTAAGAGATTTGGCATGATGATGTGTTCTTCTAACGATATTCCTATGCAAAAGGGTGACAAGCTTAACTTTAAGCAATGTCCGCAGAACGAAATGAAATATAATGAAATGCCAAAGTACCACTACAAGAAATATATACATTGATAGCATTAGAGGATAGCACATTTTCAAGAACTTCTATAAAAGATTATTGGTTTTTTTGGTCACTTTATAATATCTCAATATAAACGCTATGCTATAAAATCCTTAAGCGGAATTCTGAAAAATCTTATTATGCCAACCCTTAGGCAAAATAATCCACTTAAGCGCCTAACATTCGTTCACTTAAGTGCCTTAGGCTAAAACCGTGAGACTCACGAGCAAAACCTAACACTCTCGAGCAAAACAGCAAAACCGAACACTCTTGAGCAAAACCTAAATTTCTCTAAGATTCTCCTCTAATTTTTATGACGAATCCCTAATCTTGTCGCCGGCCATAAATTCGTGCTCCTCTGCAGACACATTCTCCAGCCCAGGCGTCAGTGAGCTCAAATCTAAGGCATGTCTTTCTTCCTTACTCTAATTTGCTTCTTACCATTGGCGGATCTAGGGAGAAAGGTAATATGGGGCACAAATTCTTTTTTAACAAAAATTTTTTTTCAGCACTAAAAAACATAACAAAATGTGTAAAAACAAAGTAAAAATATTGAAAAAAAATTGCAAAATATAAGATTTGAACCCTTCACCTTTTACATAGGGTGGGGCACTCTTTCGAAATAGGCTAAGAAACACTATTGTTAACTCATCACTTAAACAGATTTTAAAAAGGTGTATGGGGCACGTGCCCCACCTACTATAAACGTAGATCCGCTCTTGCATCTTACTCTTAATTATATGTGATTGAATTATCGATTTTAGGGTTTATGAACATCGATCTGAAATTTGATTCAAATTAGAGATTTTGAGGATTTTCAAATTAGGGATTTGATTCAAATTAGGGATTTTGAGAATTAGGGATTTGATTCAAATAAGGGATTTTGAGAATTTTCAAATTTCCAAAGCTAATCGAAACTTTAAAGCATATATAATTGGATACGTTTTGCTATTTGTCAAGTGTTCGTGGTTGCTGCCATTGGGGAACTGAAGCTTTTGTTGTACTCAACAGTGCAGGTTAGTCCCTTTCGACCAAATTTTATGGTTGTTATTCTTTTTTGTGATTGTAATTGTTTTGTTGTGCACTTGATATGATATTAACGTCTTTGTTGTGGTATGTGATTGAGTTATTTACTTATCTGGAAAACTTTTTTAATGTTGCTTGTGGTTTGAAGTGTTGTTATAAAGGTTTTAATTAAGCTTAGAATATATAATGTTGGACAAGGCATGGGTGCATCTATGCAGGTAAGGATTTATATAGGTTAGGTTTCAGATGGAGTTGGGATACTTTCCGCAGTTCTTAATTTTGTCCCATTTCTTATACATTGAAGAGCCAATCCTGGTTATGAGAGAGGTGCTCGAAAATTTGTATGGGATGTGACTGCGACATTAGGGTACATTGATATGATGATATGTCTCTGCAAAGAATGTTGTAATGTAGAACACTAATCATGCAGTGACGTGATTGATCATCTTGTAACTAGGGGGATGGATGAGGCTTACAAGTTTCATAGCGATTGGTATCATCATGGAGACATGAACTTAGTGGTTGATGGTGAAAGCAAACTAAATCAATGGAATGATGAAATTTTTGAGTTATATAAAGCAGCTAAATATTATGACGAAGAGTTGGCTAGTAAGGGTAAGGGTGACTCAGGTGAGATTGCAGATGGTGACTTAGTTGAGATTTAAGAGGGTGAGGACAAGAGAGAAGATGAGTTCCTTTCAAAGCTTGCAGATGCTAAAACGCCATTATATCAAAGTTGTTCAAAGCAAAACAACCTATCGGCTATTGTGTCTTTGTTCAAGCTAAATGGCTGGTCCGACAAGAGCTTCAGTGAATTGCTTGAGACATTGCCAAACATGTTGCCTGAGGATCACATCATTTTATGATGTTAAAAAAATTCTAAAGAGCTTTGATATGGGGTATAAGCTTAATTAAATCTTCTAGTGTTTTGAAGAGCTCCGAAAATCTTCTGAAGAGCTCTGAAAATCTTCTGATTTTGATGACAAAGTGAATGACTCTCGTCTAGGCCCTACATATCTGAAAGTGTTGGTTGAATCTGCTACGAAACCATATGCATTCCTAAGGAGACCTGCAACTAAAATGTTTACTATTGAGGAATGGTAAACAAGTCTTTAAAGCCTTCCGGACGTAGCAAACCGACCGTTGAATATGGATGGGCTCATTGGCTTAGTGAGAGGACGTGAGGTCCATTAAGAAAGATGGGTCCATGGACTGAAAGTGGACATGGGGCCCACTGAGAAGTGGCGGTTAGGGCGTTACAAAATTCTATATCAACTAATATACCATCAGGTTCTAAATCTGCAGTAGGGGCAAAATCTATAGCAACGGGTTCTGAATCACCTATTGAGGATGCAACATGTCCAAGCTCTCCAATAAAGAAAACTCTTCCACATTCACAGTCTCTTCTTCGCGAATCTCAGGTAAATGTTTTGGATATTTTATGAAGTTGCTTATGTCAAGTCATATGACTGTTGGTTGGTTTATACTGTAAACATTGCAGCGTATCAATGAAGTTGTCACAAAGGAAAATAAGAAGTGCAGCCTGATGGATATTACCAGAAAGAAGCTGGTTGTTGCTGAAGGACGATGAGCAACAAACAATCCAGACCAAAAGGTTCACTTTGTTTGTTTGGGTTCTAATGCAGTTAAAGTGTTGGTAGATATTGTCAAGGTAAGCGATGCAGCAGTTTGGAGGCCATCATAATAAATCGAGATTATGGAAGATGCCCTTGGCACAATCATTGCATGGTCAGAGGACAAAGTGATCATGTTTTAAATTGACCATGAGGTTTACTATCTCCTACTTAAGACTTATATTCTTTCTTATGGAGTTGTTTTTTTTTTCTTCAGGCTTGTCTTCTTTCTTATGGATTTAAAACTTGTCTTCATATGGAACTCAAATATCTATCATTAAAACAAGATGTTAAAAGAGAAATTTTTTTTATTGAACACATAGGAACTAAACTAGTCGCATACATATTTACGAAAGCATTACCTCCAAAGACATTTATGAAGTATGATGAAAATATGGGTCTGGAGGATAGCACTTAATTATGTTGGATGTTAATGTTTTAGCCTATGTTTGGCATTTATTAGAGCTCTCTTACGACTTTTACATCTTCTATATATTTTGTTTCCAACGTGCGCACACATTATTGTTTGGTGGAATTATTGATAACAGAATACGTCTTAAAAGACATAAAAGAGACCATTAAAGATAACTCCTACTTATGGAATAATGTTTATGGTCTAGTTATGAAAAGTAGTAAATATAGTAGTACATGGAAAGAATCATGTTGCAAAATGATGTGTGACCGTCATGACTTTCATTGGTTACAAGATTAGCGAAGACACCTATGAAAGACCAAATTAAAATATAACATATTATGTCGGCCTTATGATTCCCGAGTAAAATCATTATACTAACGACCAAGTGGGAGAATGTATAAGAAAATAATTATTTCTTACCCATGTATGTGGTCTTATAGTTAGTAGGTTTTGTCATTGGGTTTGTTTTTTTTTTGTTTTTTTTAATAATCATTTGGTAACCTAAAGGGACAAGTGTTAAGCTATATGTCATACTTATGCTTATAAAGACAAGTGCTAAGCTACATGTCATGCTAAAGCTTATAAGAGGACAAGTGTTAAGTTGCATGCTGTGTTTAGGTTCAATGAACCAAGCTTGAGAAGCAATGTTAGACATTTTTCCTCACACTTGTCACCATTGTCTTCATCTCTACAATGATAGATGGTTGAGATTAAATTAGAAAACAAACCCCTTATGAGGAGTGAGATCCTCTTCCCTCCTATAAATAGATGGTCTGCTCCATCACAAATCATCACAAGAACAAAAACAATACATAAAAAATAGTTTATAGGAAAGGGGAGAGAAACCTTATCTTCCACCTAAAGATTATCTAAGAGTTTCGTGTCAAATTTTCAAGCCAATAAAGAAGAAGAAACTATTCAAAGAAGCATAATTTCTAAAATGAGTGAAGGTATTATTTTAATTCTCTTTATGTTTCTATTATATGATTAATATAGATGTTTAAGATCTTGAGGTTCATGTTAAAGTATGTATAACAACCTTTTGTCCAGGGATCCTCAGCCACAAACCACGTCCGGTCTCCATTGATGGTTGTAGCATTAATTAGCAACGCTCACGGCAGTAGGAGTTGCCATTGAATCGGGTTTCACCCACCTACACTTCGCTTTAAACTCACAACTGCTAGTCAAAGCTCTTAATTAATGGGAAGTTCTAGTTAAAGGAACTTCATGAAATTCTACACGATATCCTTATCCTGTCTACTACTTTTGTTACATGCTCTTTTGTTTACACTCCTAAATATCTAATTTGCCAAGCAGATGCTTTGGCAAAATAATCTCTAAGGTCTCTTCGTGTTGAACCCTAATTGTTTCATCTAATGAAAAATTAGTTTTCCCAAAAAATAAAAAAATAAAAACCATTTTGTCAGTGAGAGTTTTTGGCTAGAGGGAGAGTTTAGGTTCTTTAGGATATTATTTATAACAAACCCTAAATAAGTGTTCTTATACTTTTATAAAGATATTTTTATCTTTAACGTTCCAAGTTTCCAACATCATTATTTGTTGTTAGTACGAACATATAAACAAACAAGTCACAAGACATTTCTTGTTTATATAAACATTCTGAAACACACATAAAATAAAATTTGAAAAAAAAGTAAGAGAGAAACGAATGTGGCAACAATAAAAGAAAAGAATCACAATCCACAAACGTTGATAAAAAACCACAATAACGAGTTATGATGAACTTAGTAGATATAGCCAGCCACAAGAGCCACGGTGGCTGCAGCCAAGCCGGTGAACATATCGGCAGCAACAATGACAGCTGCGTTTGGTGGTGATTTAGCTGGTGCATGGTCATCGTGACCTTCGTGATCATCGTGACCCTTGTGATCGTCGTGTCCCTGAGCCGAGACCATCGCAATCATGAACGCCAACAGTAGACAAACTACACTGATCTGAACAAAGATCTTCTTTATCATTTTTCAGTTGGACTTCTTTTCGAAGACGCTGCGTTTCAGTTGAGTTTCGATGAATGTATGATAAGATTTGAATGTGGTTTTGTTATGAGACTGAGATTATTAAAAGTGGGTTTATATAGAGGATTCAACAAACCATATTGCTGTGTGTGGTTTTTTATTTATATGTTAAGTAATCTTATCTATTGGCCTTCCCGCTTGCTCAAGCCAGCAATTCTTTATAGTATTTAATAGTTGACATTAACTACTAAGACATGAGGAAGGCTAACATAATGTTTTTTTGGAGGATGTGTTCATAATTGCGACTCAATGTTTCCTAATTCGATTCATACAAAAATTATATCACGATGCAAACATTTCAAGTACTAAACAAAAATATCAAATTTGATAGCTAAATTTTTGCTTTATGCGAAATCATACATTAAACGAAAAAGTTAAAACCCGTACTTTTTCCTAATGTATAAACTAACCAAATTTTTGTTTAGTTAAATATATTTTCATACCGTAGGTGACACATATAGTTTGTATAATATGAATCAAATATAGGTCATTTGTGCACGTATGAAGAAGCTGACTTACCCTTGATAATAATATGTATTAGTATAAAAATTTGTCTTGCCATTATGATGACATTTAAATATTTAATGTACAGAGATACACTAGGAAACGAAGAACGTGGATTCAAATTATTTTGTACTAGCGTTAAAGGCCGTACCAGTACGTACCGGGACTGCTCAGCAGATTTATAGTACTATTTTTAGTCCAGATTTCGTTAATAAAGAAATTAAAATTATTATTCAATAGAATTTGGTGGATAAATTAATTAAAGTACAAATGAAATTGAATATTTTCGTTGGAAAAGAACGTGAAGCCAAATTATTCGAAACAATTTTTTCTTTGAAAAAAAAAAATGTTTCTCTCCATCAGCTAGGCGTTGACTTGAAAGATGCGATCTATCTCTGAACAAAAAAAATTAACTGGGGGTACAAGTACAACTCCAATAAATCACATTACCATAATAAAATGAACTTGGTCTTGTTGGCAAACTGATATTTAAAAAAAAAACTACTCGGTCCCGATAGACTTGGTCTTGGGTTATTTTGTTTTTTTTGTATGAATGTTAAATTATATTCACCAAAAAAAGACTGTTTTACAACTTAATGCATCATTCTAAACTGAGATTAAACAACAGAGGTAAAGCAGAGAGTAGTTAAAAGGAGATTAGATGGGGTGGGTTTGAAACCAGAGTTGAAGACCATTCTCATAGCCAGGAAATGTCAACAGGGAGAGTAGACGAGTGCGTACAGACTTGTCAATGAAACGGGAGAGACGGGCAGGTGGAGTGGGGGCTTCACCGTGACGTCTAGCATTCCGTTCCCGCCAGACACTGTGGAGCGTGGCTTGGAAGACATAACGGAGAATGAACCGAAGGAGACGAGGGGTGGAGGAATCCACAAGCAGAGTAGTCAACTGATCCCAATGAGTGGTGTACTTGATGCCCAGCAGAGTACTAGTCAGAGTAGACCAAACCTGAGAGGAGTACGAGCAGGAGAAAAACAGATGGTTCCTTGTGTCACCGTCGGCATCAGAATTCCAAAGAATAATTCTATCACCAGTCGAGAGTCTATTAAGAGCAGCAAGCCAAGTGACAAAGGAATATTTTGGTGTCGAGTGAGAGAACCACACCCCTTTTGCCCACGTACAAGGAGGGTGTTGTGGTCTAATCATGTGCCAGGTAGCTAAGGTTGAGAATTTTGTCTTGGGTTAGTTTGTTACAGTAGTCTGGTTTGATTGATTGTGTTTAATGTGTTTTTTTATAATGATAAATTGTGTCTGATTTTCTCATATACACCTACATGTGCCTATTTTTGTAACAGTCCTCATACAACTAACAATTCTAGAAACCAAAAGTACTTTTTTGGAACTTTTTTTTGCTTTTAAACCAAATTTCAAAGGAAAAAAAAAACAATTTACTTTATATCAAAGTTTAGACATGTTTCGAAATTGTTCTTTCAAAATAAGAAGTTACTTTTTTATTCTTCCACTATTTCCCTTTAACATATTTACATATTCTACTCATTTACAATATACTAGGATATATCCCGTGCTTAAAGCACGGGTCAACATTTTTTAAAAAATTTATAAAATAATAATAAAAATTATTATTATATTATTTTTTAAAAAAATATTTTGTTTGAGATAATATTTATTTTTAATTGTTATGTAAATCTATTAGTCTATTTGAATACTAATTATTTTAGAATATTATAATATTTTATTTTTGACGTATTATTACAGTTTATATTGTTTATTTGTTGTATTTGCATCATTATTTTGTCAAATATAAAATAGTAATTTTAATATTATAATTGTGAGCAAATAAAAATTATTAATTTTTCATCTATATAAATTTAGTTTTACCAACCCGCCAATGTGGAAATTAAAACACACATTTTCATACATTAAGTTATATATCTTCGTTTTAAAAAATTCAAATCATAACATATGCAGAAAATATGCATTTTATTAATTATAAGTATTAGATGAAAATTCTAAAAATTTTGTAAATAAAATAAAATAAATATGATAGGAGCATCATAATTTGAGATGTTAACAAAAATTTTAAATTTAGTTATTAAAAATAATTGTATTGTATACTTGGATATAAAATCTTAGTTTTTAAAATTCTGATTGGTTTATATAACTTTTTTTTTTAAAAAATAATTAGTAATTTCGTCCATAATTTATTAGAGAAAAAAAAATATTTTTTTAGATTATTTAGATTTTTTTCAGATTTTATCTGTGAGTGTTTTTATTTTTAATTAATTATATTTATTTAAATTAGTTAATTAAACTTAATTAAATTTTTCTAATGGCAATTGAATGTAATTTTTTACACATTTTAAGGTTAGTTTCATATTTGTACTTCTCAATTAATATAGTAGGATAAAAGAGAAGTGGTACCAATTTAGATTAAGTGTTTTTCTTTGTTTGAAAGGGGAAACTATACTTTTATAAATACAAGTCTCATAAGCAGAAAATTAAACTAGTATCTTTGTTTTGTGAATCTTAAGGAAAAATATCTAAAACATCCAAGAAACTGAGGCAATTACTGAACTCTTCGACGTAGGAAGACAACCAATAAAGAAGAAGCGTTTGTTTTGAAGTAAAGTTGAAAATTGGCTATAAACCAGTTTGTTTCTAATGTGGTTGAGTCAGAGAGTAGAAAGTGGAGGCCTTACGGTGAAGAGTATAGTAACGATGGTGATGAAGCAAGACGGTGATAACGAAGCTAGTTAGGAGGCTTTGAAGATTGAAAATAATTAGATCCTAGCCACGCAATTTTTCACAATTTTGAGAAACGATCGGCAGAGATCTTGCTCCCAGTGTTGAGGGGTTTTTGGTGTTAAAATTTATGGAACAATGTAAAAAGTATTTCTTAGCCATACAAATATATAAATTTTGTGAGAAAATGTGTTATAATGAAAAGACTCTTTTTTATCTTCGATATTCCCTCTTTATTAGAAACGATGATGTTTATAATTCCGTCTCCAGAGAGTTCGAGACACATTTTTGCAAGTTATCTTCAATAATTAATATTATTTACATTACATGCCATTTTATAATTTATTTAATTTAAAAAAATATATATATTTTTCAAATTATATAATGTATACTTCTTTTCCTAATATACTTTTATAAATATTTCAAAATTAACATAGAAAAATTTTGATGTCAAATTTAATTTAACATCCGTGAACCATTTTCCATGGTTTTAGGATATGTATCGATCGACACCATTATTTTTCCGGTTCGGTCGGTGTAGTTTTAAATCGTCGAATTAAAACGGTTGGGTTTGGAAAGCCCTAAACCGGGATGTTTAAGGGAAAATGTCGACTTGAGGGTTTTGTAGCTGTTCAATGTCGTTCCCGGTGAAAAAAAAAAGAGAGAAAGGTTTTGGAAGTGTTCCTGAGAGTTCTAAGTCTTTGTTTGAGAGATTTGTTCTTATGGAGTGGTGATATGGGGATAGGAACGTGTTGGACACTTACTGTGGTGTTGGTTCTTCGTTTGTTGGTCAGAAACTTTCTGTTTAAGAGGTGAGTGCAATACTATCACTTAAATAAGCTCTTTGTTTTTATGTTCTATGAGTGTTTTGATTGATTCCTTGCTTTTTTGTGGTTCCTATGGCCTATTGTGACTTCAGGGTGAATCTTGGCCGCATTGGAGGCGGTGTAAGTCAGATTTCGGACCTTCAGTCTCGAAGTGAACGTAGCTGCGAGATCAGTGTCGATCGGCACCAGGAGGGTGTCAGTCGACACCAAGATAGTGACGGTGTAAGGACTTTGGCAAGTGCCGGTCGACACCAAGGGGAAGTGTCGGTCGACACTGCTAGGGTTTTCGGGTTGTCGAAATGGGGTGTCGATCGTTACCAGGTGACCAGTGTTGGTCGACACCAGGTGGCCAGTGTCAGTCGACTCTAGTGTCGACACTTCTTCTTCTTCTCCTTTTCATCTTTTTTTTTATTTATCAATATAACTTATTAATACATTATTAACTTTGCAGTGATTTTCCCTTTCGTATGCCATCCACGCACACCAAAAATAATGAAACCCTAAAAAGAAAGGAACATAAAACCATGCCACCATCCCTAGAGCGTCAATCGTTCATGTCTACTTTTGTGTAACTGGTGAAGAAGATCGTAGAAGACAACGCAAAAAAATGTCAACAGTGTACAATCCTCAGGCTAAGGTCACAGTGGTTTCATTTACTACAGCTTTTGATATCAAGATGTTGAAGGATGGTGAGAGAGACCATGAAAACGATAAAAACATAAAGCACAATGTAAATATTTTTTCGATGATGTCAATTAATATTTTTAGGATTATGAGGCCTAGAAGGAGCTGAGAGGGCGTGACAGAGATTATAGAGACATATGTCTCTATGACTCACCGTTGATGGAAAGATCCAAAGGATTTTCAGCATGAGATTCAAAGGCTATGGTGAATTAGGAACAAAAGTAGTTTATGATTTTGGGATTTGTTTTTGAATTCTGAACAATGTATTCTTGTTTCTATGAAATTTATGATTTTATATAATTTTATTTATAATTATTGATTACTGAAATAGTAAAATTATTATTATTATTTCTAAAAACTAACACTAAATTTATTGATTATTCATATTTGATTTAAATTTTCAATTGTAAAATATACAATTATTTGAATCATTTTTTAAAACTGATATTGTCTTAGCATCAGCTATTTAGAATGGACATAAATATTTAACCTCGTTTATTATAGCCGAAACAAATATTAAAATTAGTATCATTTTTTGCAATTGATACATAAAAACTTCGATTACAACTTGAAGTTTTTATGAGGTTTTTAATTTCTTCTGTTAGCTGCTTATTACATATAACTAAAACGGTTCATAATTTCAAACGACTTTTACAAAACATTATTGTTATCCAATGACTCGCGACATGTGCTCATCTTGATCTAAACCCTAATGGAGAGCGACCAGGCGATTTTGGCGCCGACTTCCTGATCCCCATAAATCTGTGAAGTTGGAAGCTTTTTCCTCGACCCTCGAGTGTTTTTTCTTGCTTTTGTGCGTCTTTTAGTATCTGCGTTATTATTCCTCTTTACAATAAGGTTTTTTGGTCCAGAGATCTATAGTTTCATAGTTTTTTCCTCGTTGAGCGAGAGTTTTTCTGAATATGAATCGAGATAGAGATTCGAGAAGTCACGAACAAAGAAGGTCGGAGGATTCACGCCTCAAGGAGAAGGCTACAAGCAGTGGACACAGGGAGGCCAGATCTGGGCAGTCCAGCAGACCGAGAGAAGAAGTGTTGAGACAACGAGGTTCCGTGACCACCGCGGGGTCCAGCCGGAGTGGAGAAGATGAAGATGACATCATACGGATTCCTCGTTTTGATAATTCTGATCTGATAGAGAAGTTTCAGAACTCTCTCGTGGGCAGGATGTTCCATACAGGTAGTCGCAGTATCAATGCCCTTATTACCTTTATGCCGAAGGAAAGAATCTGGGACGTTGAGGGAAGAGTACATGGAACAAATCTGGGGAATGGAAAATTCCAGTTTGATTTTGAAGATGGTGCCGACCTGGGAAAAGTTCTGGCGAGAAGGCCATGTCACTTTAATCAATGGAGTTTTGCCCTCAAAAGATGGGAACCAAATGTTCGGGAGGACTTCCCAAGTTCAATGGTCTTCTGGGTAAAAATCTCGGGAATTCCGAAACACTACAGGAAGCTTGCTGCGTACCAAAGTATTGGAGAAGCCCTAGGCACAGTGCTAGCAACCGACGTACCTAGAGAAAGAGTTAGGGTTTCTTTAAATGGGGATCTGCCGCTACAGTTTGAACGAAAAGTTGGTTTTGATAATGGAGATGTGGTGAAGGTGTCTCTTGCTTATGAAGGCCTTTTCCGATACTGTTTCACTTGTAAGAGGATTTCCCATGAAGAGAGGACATTCCCACTGCTGACAGAGGCCGATAGAGAAAAAAACAGAAGACTTCGGGCAGAGGCATACGCGGCTACGGAGGAGTTCAAAAGTCTCTACGGTAACCAACAGGGTCGAGCTTCCACGACAGCAGGGCAGGAAGTAGAGGTTAACAGAAAGAGAGAAGGCGATAGGAATTCCCCAAAAGGAAGGTCTCTGGAGCGAAGGTTGATTCGGGATGAATCTTTTCAAAAGCAGGATATTAGACAAAAGAGCATTTCGCAACGGTTGGATGATCCAAGAGAGACCAATTATCCCAATATCGGGAGAGGTATCATCCTTATGCAGAAGATAGGAGACGTCGAGCTCTTTCTAGAACTGAAGATTCTCTTGCCTCCGTGTCTAATATACAGAGGAGATCCGACAGTTGTGGTACTGGGTTTGTTGAGCTAGAAGCGAAGGAGAATAGGCGTAAGGGTAAGGAGAGAGTTGAAGCTTCTGACTCTCAGCGTACTATATCGGATCTCAACAATGAGAGGTACTACAGGCCTCGAACTCGGCTTGATACAAAGGCTAGTGAATTTGGGAGTAGGTATAAAGATTATCCCTATAAGAATGGGAAGGAGGATTACACAAGGATATATCGACCAAAGATAAAAAACCCCCATGACCCCGTGGATAGGCTTACGACAGCAAGGATCAGTTCTTCTAACATTTTTCTTTTATGCAAAACATTCAAATTTCTTTTGGTTAGGATAAGTTGTTCACCGTGGAACCCTCGGGTAGAAGCGGTGGCCTGGCATTGTTTTATATGGAGTCTCCTGATGTAAAAATTCTATATTCCAACAATCGTATGATTGATATTGAGACAACCATTGAGGGACATAAGGTGTTTATGACCTTTGTCTATGGTGATCCGGTTATTACATACCGTGAAAATGTGTGGGAACATCTGACGAGGATGAGCATTGATAGAGAAGGAGCATGGTTCATGATCGGGGACTTCAACAAAATCATTGGGAATCAAGAAAAACGTGGAGGACGTCGTAGAGCGGAGGCTACTTTCATCCCCTTTAGGACCATGCTAGCAAATTGTGGTATGATAGAGTTCCCGTACAGAGGCAATTTCTTTTCCTGGGCTAGCCGGCGACGGAGGGGTAGGGTCCAGTGCCGTTTAGATAGAGCTGTGGGCAATGAAGATTGGCATAGCTGATTTTCCCACACTGATGTGGAGTATCTAAAATTATGGGGTTCAGATCATCGGCATGTACTAGCTAGAATTAAGTCACAGAATCATCGGTTTCAAAGAAGCTTTAAGTTTGATAAAAAGATGTCTCGGGAAACAGGGTTTCCAAAAACTGATCGAGGATAATTGGTCTGAGAAGAATCATTTAGGTCCCATAGACCTACATACTAAGATTGCAGATTGTCGTAAAGCTATTTGTCGATGGAAGAAGAACAATCCGTCAAATTCAAAAAAAAAGATTGAGGAGCTCAAAACGAAAATTGACGAAGCCTAAGGTCTGGACTCGGTTACAGCAGAAGAGGAGCTGCAGCTAAAATGGCAACTCTGCGCAGCCTTTCGGGACGAGGAGATCTACTGGAGACAAAAGAGCCGGGCAACTTGGATGCGAGAGGGGGACCGGAATACTAAATATTTTCATGCGAGTACTAAACAAAGAAGAGCTCGGAATCGGATCATTAGTATTGAGAACAGAAGAGGAGGTCTCACGGAATCAGATGAAGACATAGAAAAGGTGGCGGTTAGTTTATTTGAAACTCTTTTTTCAGCCTCGAGTGTAAGTGGTACCGATGATGTTCTCCAGTATGTTACTGAGAAGGTATCCCCGGAAATGAATAATGTACTCACTCGTGAGCCATCGGATAGCGAGATCAAGAAAGCATTATTCGGGATTAACCCGGACAAAGCCCCTGGGCCAGATGGAATGACAAGTCTTTTCTACCAGAAGTTTTGGCATGTGGTAGGAAAAGATATCATCTCTATGGTACGAGATTTCTTTGTGACGGGGAGCTTTGATCCACGGCTAAATCAAACCAATATTTGTCTCATCCCAAAGAATGAAAGGCCGAGAGCGATGACAGAATTCAGACCGATAAGCCTATGCAATGTGAGTTATAAAATCATAGCGAAGGTGATGAGCAATCGATTGCGGAAAATCCTCCCGAAGGTTATTTCGGAGACACAATCGGCCTTTGTGGCTAGGCGGTTAATCACCGATAATATTTTACTGGCGCAAGAAAATTTCCACGCCTTGAGGACAAACCCTATATGTCGCTAAAAATTTGTAGCCATTAAGACAGACATGAGCAAGGCTTACGACCGAGTAGAATGGTCCTTCCTGGAAGCGGCGATGAGGAAGCTTGGTTTTGATAGCAAATGGATTGGCTGGATCATGCAATGTATTTCTACTGTCTCTTACAAAGTCCTCCTAAATGGAGAGGCCAAAGGAAGCATAGTACCATCTAGGGGATTACGGCAAGGAGACCCCCTTTCTCCTTTCCTGTTTATTATTTGCACCGAAGTTTTGATTGCCCAACTTAAAGGGGCGGAAGATGAGGGCCGTCTCACAGGCTTAAAGATTGCACAAGGAAGCCCTCCGGTATCACATCTCCTTTTCGCTGATGATAGCCTCTTCTTCTGTAAAGCGGACATCCAGCAATGTAATGAGCTTTTAAAAATTATAAATAGCTATGGTTTGGCTTCGGGGCAACAACTAAACCGAGAAAAGTCGGCCATTGGTATTACAAAGGAGGGAGGCATGGGAATGTACTTAGGATTACCAGAATCAATCTGTGGATCCAAGCAACAAGTCTTCTCTTTTGTTCATGATAGACTGAACTCAAGAATTAATGCATGGTCGGCAAAACTCCTTTCGAAAGGTGGAAAAGAGGTTCTTATAAAATCAGTTGCCCAAGCTATCCCGTCTTATGTTGTCCTGCTTCCTGCTGCGTCAAAATATAATTGGAAAGCTTAGGGGAGCCATTGCTAAATTCTGGTGGAGTACCAAGACCAATAGTAAGGGGCTTCATTGGATTGCTTGGCACAAAATATGTGTCCCGATGGATAAAGGAGGCCTAGGCTTTCGAGAGCTGAAGGAATTCAATCTCGCACTCTTAGCAAAACAATTATGGCGGCTATTAAGATATCTGAACTCGCTTCTCTCCCGGGTTCTCAAAGGACGCTATTTCCGGTATTCGAACCCGATGGACGTATCGAAGGCAAACTCCCCATCGTTTGGGTGGCGTAGTATCATGGCGGCAAAACCCCTGCTTCATAAAGGACTCCGGAAAAATGTCAGATCAGGTTTCAGTATACGAGTTTGGGCTGATAACTGGATCCCTACTACTCCAGCTAGGCCGGCGAAGGACAATGGCGGACCTAAAGACCCTCACCTCTACGTAAATCTTCTTATAGACTTCGAGACAAAGGAATGGAAGCGAGAAAAGCTACAGGAATTAGTGGAACCTCAAGATATTCCCTTGATCTTAGGATTAAAACCGAGTAGAACATTCATGCTGGACGATTATGTTTGGATTCATTCAAGGTCAGGTCAATATACGGTGAAATCCGGTTATTTACTTGCGATAGAAGAGAATACGGGGAACCAGGAGGTTTTGGAGCCAAGTCTAACAAGAGCTAAGAGCCAGGTGTGGAAGCTAAAGGCGCCAAGAAAGATTAAACACTTCATTTGGCAGGCGATATCTGGTTGTATCGCCACCTGTAGTCGTTTAGCTGATCGACACTGCGGAACGGATCGCACATGCCCGAGATGTGGCGCGGACGAAGAGTCAATAAATCATGTCCTATTCGAATGCCCACCGGCACTCTAGGTATGGGCCTTATCACAAATCCCAACAGCTCCGGGGTTTTTCCCGAGGTCTTCTCTGTTTTCAAACCTTGATTTTCTCCTTTGGGGCGCAAAGGATCAGAGTCTCGATCCCGCTCTTTTAGAGGTGTTCCCATGGCTCCTTTGGTACATCTAGAAGGCCAGGAACAATAAGGTTTTTAATAGTAAAGATATTCTGCCACCGGACACACGAGATATTGCATATTCGGAAGCGGTCAACTGGAAGTTAGCTCAGGAAATGGGAAGAACAGAGTTAGAGGAAGACGAGACGGAGGAGGCTGCCGTTCAGACAACACAAGGAGATGCTCTAGTGTGCCGTTTTGACGCCTCTTGGAAGGATACTGATGGAACAGCTGGTTTGGGTTTCGAGCTGCAAGGAGCTCAGCAATCGGTTTATGGCCTCAAAGGAATTTCACGACAACTATCTCCTCTCCAAGCCGAGCTGGACGGATTAATCTGGGCGATGGAGACGATGCTGCTAAGTGGCTACGTGAAGGTGAGCTTTGAAACAGACTGCTCAAGCATTCCCAAGATACTTGATGAGATGGAAGACTGGCCAGCCTTTGCAACGGAGTTGGAAAATTTCACGAGTTTGAGAGAGAGCTTTTCATATTTTTCAATTTCTTATATTGCTAGAACAAACAATGTCCATGCCGATTGTCACGCTAAGAGCGCTCGCGCACGTGGAACAATCTTTTCCAATGTTAGTTCGCAGATTCCGGAATGGTTGGCTCCTGAGGCTAACCTATTTGATCTTGCGTAATAAAGTATGGTGTCTTTGAGGTCAAAAAAAAAAAATTCAAACCGGCCGTGGAACGTTTACTTAACTAATATTTTCCAGGTACAATCATGCTGATGCAAACAGGGGAGTCCCTCTAATAATTTAATCAACGGAAGCAAAATTTCAAGCTTTGATGGACGATAATAGAGATGGAAGATGGAGAAATTGTTGTATGAATCCACAATCAATAAACGAATCAAACAACTTGAATCACACAAGTTATCAATCCACAAATCACACAAGATTTAAGGAATCTCACTGAAAGCTTGAAAGGACAAGAACAAAGCCATGGCGCGGCTTTGAAACAAAACTAAACGTTTTACTTAATAATTTTGAAGAAGGGTGAATGCTATAAGGGACAAATATGAGCATATATAGGCTCTTCTACAACAATAATAGGACTAAAAGAGCAACCAAATCTCAAACATTAAAAATAAATAATCTTTGGAGCAATAAGCGTGGTCCATGGCCAAATATGGCAAGATTTGGTGCGCATTGTATCAGGCTATCTTGAGGAGGCATGTTATTAGTGTTCTTAGGAGTCTCTCATTATTCTAGAAGGACTCTAAAACACGCAAAAATTGATGAGAATTTTGACCATTCAGGATTTAATTTATCTTCACCACCAGAAAAGGTAAGTTGTGAACTCCACGGGATTTGGCGTGATGAGGTTTAGCTACACTTCATTGGGGAAGTTTCTAAAAGGTCTAGAGTATCTCATGGAACTCCATTGGGCTCGTCATAACAAGGGAAAATAAAGTTTACATATTTGGCGGATGTGAATGGTACGTCAGCCGCCGGTCATCAACCAGTTTGATATTTATAGTCAGATGGATGTCTTCATCGAAGTTATTTTTGATTCTTACATCAAGCTAGAGTACTATATGATAACCCATCCGCTTTGAAATTCAAACTTTCAGGAATAAGCGAGGTAGGAAAGAAAAAAATAAACAACTCCTTAATTACTCCTCGCAAACTTCTCCAACTAAAAAGAGTAAGAAGACTAGTTTGTCCATGTACACCATATTCACAAAGTTGGAATATATAGTATGTGACAAAATCTATCATCACCTTCTGATGGTTGACCGTACAATATGTGACCTAGATGAGTAATTCGAATTTGGAGTATAGGGGAGATATGTCTCGTTTCATAATAGAGCTGACTACATCAGCTTGAAATTAGGAAAACCATCCTAAACATGTAAACGAATATATGTTATCTCTTTTTAAGAGCCAGGCATAGAAGTACAATGTCCCGTAAAATCTAAATTCTCCGATGAATGAACAGCTTGTTGTTGATCTAAATTATGTTCCTTAGCATGTGTCATATCCCATATTATAGCCTCTAATTCAGGCAGTTGTAATTATTCTTGGGGATCTCTATCCAATTCTAAAAACCTTGTATTTCTAACGTTCCAGATATAATTGTTGCAACTAGCTTTAGTTTTCTATTTCATGAGTAGTCTTGCATTTACACAGGATATATTTTTGCGCAAACTATGGAACATCTACTGTGTTATAAGAATATCATCAAAGATTAGACCTCTGATACCGATATATAGGCTGATTGAGTTTCTAAGATTAATCGTGGCAAAATTTTGCTTCAACTATTGATAAAGAACCTTTGAGATAAAAAAAATTGGAAAAAGTTACTACATTTTCGGCTTTTCCTTTATGATCATTTTTGTTTATATTAAATTAATTATAACTATGTTAATATTAATTAAAAATCATGTTTTAAAAATAAAAATTTGATTTTAATTAACTAATTCAAAATAAATTGTGTAAGATTTTTGCTTCTATATACACCATTTAAATATAAAAAGATATTATCATTGTATAATGTAATATCATGTATCATTATGCTTGATCTTCCAGTATTGAAATTAATCTCTAAAAATTTTGTTAAGCACAATTAGTTAATTGATTAATGACAGCCTTGAATGCTGTAAAGTTCTGATAACAAGGGCTCATACTTCTCTTCGCAGGATGGTTCTTGAAACTTTCTTTCGGTCTCTTTAAACCATCACTATATATTAAGCACCAACAGCTTTTCTATCTCCACACCATTTGACAATAGGATAGTCTGTTCTACGATATATATATCAGATTGCATTTCTGACAACTACCGATGTGGTACTTAGTTACTATTTCATGTTTTTACGCTATTATAAGAAGGGTGAACACAAGTTAAACTAATTTAATTATCTCACGATATTTAAACCTTCACATTCTGTTTTCGTCTTTGTCAGCACTCATCACCAACCAATGTTCCATGATCAAGATTTCTACGTTTTGAAAATTTGATCTCAAGCAATTTGTAAACAAAGATTATGAACATCGTATACAAATGGCTTGAGATCTTATGCATATTAATTGGGTTCCTAATATGCGAACGAGCTTCTTTCTTTAAATAAATCTCATCTTCTCAAGCCATTTGTTTACGATGTCCATAATCTTATAAATTATCGATAAAACAGCCTATGGATATTTGAAGAGATTTTTGAAACTTTAGGAACAAGGAACTGAATGATAATGTAGTTTTACAATGTGTTTAAGCAAATGATTTTGTTGTCATATGCATAGTTATAGAACTGCCTAGATCCCAGGAAGGTTCAGGCTAAAGATGGTGATGAATGTCATTGAAGATGATGATCTCATATCACCCTTGCCTGCGAACAGCTCTTGACGCCATAGCTCGCAGGTTAGCTCTTGCTAGCGACAGGTTAGAAACCGATGAAGAAGAAGTTTCAGGCGTGGTTACGCCAAACACAGAGGCGAACTCCTGCCGCTGCAACCGCAAGGCTAATGCGGCATCCCTATCTTGGTCCAACCTCATACTTGTGTTTCTACTCCTTCTCTCGCTCCTCTCGCTTCTCTCTTCAGATACAAGCAATCTCGAAAGATCCTCCCTCTGAAACCTCTCTTGAAACGACGCAGTTTCTCTGTTTCTGCTTCTTAGCCTTTGATTAGGATCTTTAGGACTCGGCGTCTCCTTGCCTCTCGAGTTAGCAGCAGAAGCAGCTCTTTGTGCTTCGACTTCTTTAGGGAACAGAAGCTGGATCGTGTTCCAAAGAACCGTATTAATGGTACAATATCTTCCATTTCTGCATAGATAAAACAACATAACATTGTAAGATAGAAATTTGAAGCTTAAATCCGAAACTCATATAAATTTTGATTCTATTTACCCTATTAGTTGCCTGCATTTAGGACATTTCCTTCCACACTTATCCGCCGCAGATCGCAAACACTTTTTGCAGAAGCTACAGAAGAACCCCAAAACTGAAACTATTCAGTACCAAATTCACCATACAAAAGATAATAACTCTGTGTTGTAATTAATTTACCTGTGTCCACAAGTTGTAGTACTGGGTTCAAAGCAAATCTCAAGACAAATCTGTAGAATCACGAACCAAAATCAATGAATTGCGAAAAAAAAGCACTAAAACAGAACAGTCTCAGGAGCCTCAAGATTCAGATTCATACCGCGCAAGACAATTCATCTCGAAGCTTATCTATGCAAGGAAGCAGAACAGAAGTTGAGTTCTGCTCCGACGGAATCTTGTCATCTTTAACTATCTTCTTCTCTTCTTGTTTATCTGCTTCAATCTCTTTCTTCTTCTTCTTCTTCTTCTCTGCAGATCTTTCTTCTACCAACCACAAAACAGATTCAATCAAACTTTATCTCTGCCACTAATTTCATAAATTCCCTAATCTTTCCAAAATAAACATAATTTCAAAGTACCTTCATGTCTGATTACTTTATCAAGATCAATAACAGGTAACGGAACAAGATTTTGCTTAACTCGCTGCTTCCTGAGATTCACAAAATCGAACGAATTTCATAAAACCCATTTCTCAGATTTCTCAATTTCTCAAAATTCGAAAAACCCATTTCTCAAATTTCTCAATTTCTCAAACTCTGAAAAACCCTAATTAAAAAAAAATATATATAGTTTTTTGGTTTACCTTCTTGAAGAACCTGAAGGTGGGGTTGATATAAACAACAAATTGGAACGTCTCCTTCGCTTAGAAGAACTTCTTTCAGGTGTATCCTCGACCACAAAGCTAGCGATCAAATCCTCTTCGTCCCAACCCGCCATAGCCGCCGCCGATTTGAATCTCGGACTGATGTAAATCTCTGCGTTCTCACCGTTTTTCTCCCTCGCGATCGGTGCCTCCTTCGATCCATCTCCGGATCGGTTAGTAGTAACTCTCGTTGGTGCTTCATTCACCATTCTCTGGATCTAGGATTTGAGATTTCCAGAGAACGCTCCCGAGAAGAGGGAGAAAACAAAAAGAAATTGGGAAAGATAATCTTTTTCCCAACGGTCAGATTATCTTTTTAAAAATCTTGATTTCTTCGCAACAAAATCTTAACTGGGCCTTTGATGGGCCTGTTGACTTTTCTTGAAATTATCATTTTAATCATTTTTTTTTTGGTAAGATATCAATTTGATCATTTGCTGTCAAGATTTGATTTTCCTTATTTACTTTTAACTTCACTACTCGACCAAAAATTACAGCAAGGAAATAAAGATTCCACTGTAGAAATTCAAAAATCGAAGAGGTTAAATTTTGGCTAATGGGCTTTATGAAAGTGTTTTTTTTATCTTTCGAGCTATTCTATTATGGGCCGACGAACCTATTTTAAAGCTAACTTCGTCGTCTTCAGTTTTCTCCCAAATAAAACGCTGCGTTTTAGTATTCTTGAACATCTCAAAGACCTGATCTCTAAGCCCCGTATCATTCACCTCACAGAATCTCTCCGACCAATCGGACGGTTCAACGGGACGGGTTCCTAAACCGGGTGCTCGATCTCGCGACCCGACGTTCTCTTCGTTTTGCCAATCCGCCACGTAAGTCGCGACTCTCCGGTAAAACTTCTCCTTGAAAACATCCCAGACTTGATACTTGTAATGGTTAATTACCATTATATCCTTATCCACGTCGGTAAAGTTGAACTCATCCCGGAGATGAAAATGGTGAACGACGTTGATCAGCGTCGCGTTCATCGCTTCCGGTCGGATTATGCTCTTGTGTCTCTCCGGTAAAACAACACGACAAGTGTAACCCGCCGTGACCCCTTCCCGAGGCCGAGATCTCAAACCCGACGGCCCGAAACTGTGGCACGGCGTTCGAATTTCGGCGATCGAGTCGGAGGTTGTGTAATTTCTGATGACTGACGTTAAGGATTCACCGGAAGGGATGTAGTAGAACTCGTCGACGTCGATAAACGCAACCCAATCGCAATAGCTCTTTGCACGGATCGCGCAATTGGAGAATCCGGCTTCTTGAGTTTTGATCCACGGCCAGAAATGTCTAGAGATGTTGTAACCGCGGCTAACGAGATTCTCGATCTCGGCGATTATGTCGTCGTCGCTGTTGTTATCGTAGATGAACCACCGTTGAACGCCGATCCCGGCGTGATACATCACCCACTCTCTCAAAACCGCGGCTGCGTTTCGCGTCATAGTGCAAACGCACATCTGAAACGGTTTCTTCCCTGGAGGTTTAATGATCCGACCCGGTTGAGCGATCGAAGGAAGCATACCAGTTCCTCCTTTGATTCTAACCGAGACTTTAACAGGCCCATGGGCCGTTTTCGGGGGGTCCAAAACAGCCAACGGTGTTCTACAACGTACGATCTCCTGAGCCGCAGAGATAACATCTGATCTTATTAACCGATTATGTTTCGTGAAATCCCAGCCGTACACGCACTCATATCTCGACACGTCCGCAACTTTTCCTGGCCGTAGATTAAGCCCCTTGACAAAAACAACCGTAGAGTTATCGTAGTCGATCACGGCGTCGTAAACAAGCCAATCCCACTGGTGAGTTGGCCCAGCGGGGAGATGCTCATCCGACGTCCATCTCGAAACAGTAAGCGATACGCCATAGCCACGTGGCGTCTCGGGACACCGTACGATCTGACCTCCGAATTTGTCTTTGTCCACAGCCGTCGGATACGTTTTCTGTAGCTTCGACGAATCGGAGAAAACGCAGACGAGATCGTCTTTCGTAAATAACCGACGAGAATGAGGGTATTTTAGGAAAACCAGTGTTTGCTCAGGTAACTTCACCGCTTCACGAATCGTAACCGCCGGAGAAGAAGAAGACGATGTTACAGAGTCGCCAAGAACTGCCCTCGTCGTTACAGCCGTTGAGAAGCTTATCGTCGAACGAACCACCGGACGAAACCTCCCTGTTAGTATTTAAATTTCAGTTTCTGATCATTTGAAAGGAAAAAAAGAAACCGTACGGGTTCATTAATTTACCTTTAAAGATGAACATGGTGGAGAAGAGAACGAAGGAGATGACAAACAGAATCACGAACCAGAAGAACATCCGCCACGAAACAACGACGTCTCCACCGCAACCACCACCTAGTTTCCTACGAACTTTCATCTCTTACGCCGCCGATAATCGCCGGCGCTTGCCGTTTATTTTAGCTTTCTCCCGTAAAAAAAAAAAGTGAGGTTTATAATCTTCTAATAGTTCTTCCTCTGCTTCTTCACCGGTCAAAGTTTCTGATTTTGTTTTGATGATTTTAGAGTTATGAATTGTGTAATTCTTTAATTATGTTGTTATCTCAATTAAGAAAGTAGAATTTTTAAAAAGGTAAAAATAAGGAATTTTACTTTCCTTTTATTTATTTATTCCTGACCTATGAAGAAGAATATGAGAAAGAAAATTAAAAAAGAAAGAAAAAAAGTCATGAACTTGGAGAAGGAGAAAAAAAGACGGCTCACTGAAACAAAACCATTGGTCTCCTCTGATCATAAATTTATTTGCTTTTTTAAGAACACGAATTTACTCTCCCTGACCGTTTTTTTTTTTAACTTTTACTTCAATGGAATGTAAAAAGGAAAAAAAAAGATTCCGATACGTTGCGTGTTATTTTTCATGTCGTAATTTCTTTTACAGCTTTTATGAATTTAGAAGCCAGTTTAAATTATTTTTGTTTTTTGATTTTGCCGTTTGAGGCGTGATTTTGCTTTGCCTTTGACTAAGGTTGAAAACAGTACTTATATTGCCGCAGAAGTAGGTCCTAATCAGCACTTTGTTCTCTCCTTTCCGGCGTCGTTTTCATTATAAATTGATATAAACTAAACCCAACGGGCCTTTCAATTAGGCCCAATAAAGTACGTTTAGAGCTAGGATCATCTTCTCCGGCAGTATCGCCGGGAAAAGAAATGTTGGCGATAACGAGAGTGATAAGCCGACGACTTCACAGCACAAGCGATGTTACTCTCTCTCCAAAACTCTCAGGATTCTCTATTGTATCTCCCAAACACGTAAGCTTCGCTGTTTCTTCTTATGATTTCCATGGCGATCAGAAATTTTTGGAATTTGAATTCTAAGTTATAGGCACCCGTTGATTCAATCTTTTGTGTTAGGATCTGATTGTTAAATACCCTTTTACTGAAGGTTGAGGTAGAGTATGCAGATGGAACCAAGTTCAAGTTTTCATCAGAGTTTTTGAGGATTCATAGTCCAGCTGCTGATGGGAAAGTCAGATCTATCGGTGGTGAAAAGGTAATTTGTAAAGATTGGTTCTAAGCCACATAACTTTTTTTTGGGAGGTTTATAGACTCTTGATATCTTTTCTTAGCTCATCTTTTAGACAAATCTAATTTCAATAATTTGATAACTACCTATGAGTAAGCATTGGATGCTGCTTTGGTTCATTTTGGCTTATTGTTTTTGGTCCACTAGCTTAGCTTTGTTCTTACTCCCAACTTATACTTGGTTCTAGATGGATTATAGTTCTAGTTAAAGGAAGAGTCTAGTTTGGTGGCTCTTTGGCTTTTGCATAACCCCTGTACAGTTATTGACAACTAGTTCGTTATACTAATACGTGGTGCTCTTCTTTGGCTTTTAAGTAAATAAGTATAACCACTTCAATAATATAGTTACACTGGATGGAGAAATGGTGTAGCAATGAGTTGTGGTGTTGTTTCTTTGCGTTTGGCTACTACCTTTCTGATCTGACTGACTAGCTTCTGTAAGGTTTTGTTGAAAATGCAATCCTAGCTATGAGTCCTGCTATTGTACTTCTCTCCTATGGTTACTTGTCCATTGATTGCATGACTAATCAACATGTAGACTGTTTGGGACAAAGTTGCAATTATTAAGTTTCACTCTTTACTCTTTGCGCAATGAGTCTTACTGTGTTTAGATTTGGCCTAACTATTTTGTTTACTCAATCAGGTGATATCTGGAAGGCGGTATGTAGGAATCATGTCTGCAGAACCGGTTGGAAACTACGGGGTAAGGTACTTTCAAAACCCGTAAGGTCATCATAAAGATACTCGAAACCTATGTTTTTTGGTTCGCTTATAACTTTCACGCGGTTTGGGACTAAATCTTTTTGAGGGTTCAGGTTAGTGTTTGATGACTTGCATAGAACAGGGATATATCCATGGGATTATTTCCACGAGCTTGGGAGCAACAAGTTTGGTCTTATGAGAAGCTACATCAAGACTCTTCAAAAGCATAATCTCAGCCGTGAACCTGCTCCTTCAAGAAAGAGATGATTCTGGTCATCAAAAGTGTTTTGATAGATCCTTGTTGAGCAGAAACAGAGAATGAGATATGCTTATGCTGACTCTCCAAAAGCATAATCTCAGCCGTGAACCTCCTCCTTCAGCTGGTTGTATTGTGAATATTACAAAGTTGATTATCTTTTCTTTAAGTTTTCCTTTTGACAGAATGCTATATTTGGCTTTGATGATATAGATTTTGATTGTTCAGCCTTTAACTGTCTTTTCCATCATCTGTCACCACTTCTTATCCTCAAATGTTTAAGCAGTCGTACTAGTTGAGAAATTCTCCTTAGCCTTTTTCTTCACTATTGTGCTTAGTAAAACTAAAATGTCAGCAAACTAGAATTTACTTTTACTTTGCTTGCTGTGTTTGTTTTATATAAAGGCACATCAGAAGGATAGTAACATAAAACATAAAATCAATTTTAAATTAACTTTATATTTTCTAATAGTGCTGAAACAAAACCAATTACGCCGAGCAAAAACAAAATGGTAATAACGACATCCAAAAGAAGACATTCAGAACGATGAGAGCAACCTCCAGACTTCCACTCGATTCCACATTCATAGCAAAACGTGTATCCACATCTATTAATCAAACATAAACATTACAATTTTAGTAGGGTAGGTGTAAACATAATTGGTCGAATTCCAATCAAAGGATCTAATTGTTATATAGCTAAAGAATGTGATTAAAGATGGCACCTGCAAGTTATTACAACCATGTTGTGTTCTTTCGATGATGGTTCGATAATGTGTTGGCACTTATTACATTGACGCCACGTAGCTGTAGGATTTGGAGTTGGTTCCAACCTCTCGTCATTGCATGACAAGTTGATGCAAAAGGGTTTACCGCTTTTGAAGCGGTATCTCATAGTTCCATCTTTTTCAGTAGATTCGGAGACTTCACCTCCTTTCAAATCCAAACAGATAGTTTTTTTCTGAGAAGGTGGCGGTGGCATACTTATGCTGACTTCAGAAACTATTGTTTCCATTGCAAGTTTATAAGCAAAGCTAGCTTGAGTTCCAGTCACTAGAACAGGGATGCTAGATGTCAATTGTTGTCTTATGCGTTTCACATCATCCATCACCAATGCGATCCTCTCTTGCTCAGGTGCACATCTCCCCATGACCTAATTAAAAACATTTAAGACGCACACACATCATCAGTTACATGCAACATTGAAGCAAATATTCAAAGACTTGTCAACCAAGGAATTAATTCTTTTACCAAATTATAAAAAATCTGATATTGATCAGCGTCACAGCAGATTGAGATATGAGTCATCCCCAAACTCACGGCTTCGGTTAGTCCTCGTTTCAATGCCCTAAGCTCAGCCTCCAAAACTGTAATGGCAGAGTCATGGATGGACCCCTTCATCTGAAACAAGATATTATCTTGCCAGCAAATTGCGACCCCAAATCCTGCCAATGAGTCCTTGCTTACTAAACCCTTGAAGTAAAGATTGTAGTCAGGTTTGAAGTCGAAGACTGACGGTTTTAGGCCATCTTCTTCTCGTGCTGCTAGAGTGCCTTCCTCCGTGTCGCACATACTTTAAAGATTTTTCTTCTTCTTTCTTAGGTAAACAAAAAAGGTCTCTAAATTGCTTTACGAAGAAACGACGAAGTTTATAAATTGGATGATGGCTTAGAGAATATTGCTACATTTTTGTAAAAAGAAGTTTAACATAACTGAGCAATTTTATTAAAACCAAAAAGAAAGAATGTAATTAATTTCCAAAATTAAAAGTTGGTTAATAATATTGGCTTTTCTTTAAGTTTTTCTCTTTACCCTTTTGCGCAACGAGTCTTTTGAATAACAAGACTCTTAAAAAACATAATCTCAGCCGTGAACCTCCCTCTTCCTTCGGGAAAGAGATGATTCTGACGATCAAACTGTTTTGATAGATTCTTTTTCTGCAAAAACGGAGAATTTTCTTGTCTTGTTTCAAAGTTACGGTTGTTGTTGTTTGCCTTTAATTTCTTCAGTTGCTTTTGTTGATGGTATTAGTGTTGATTGATTGACTATAAATTGTCTTTAGAGAACAAAATACTAATCAAAAGTTACACTTGTGAAGAAAATATTACAACCAGTATCATTAACATTAGTTGTAAACTCTTGTGTACCCTTGTAATTTTTGATCAAAATAAATTTTGCTTCTAGAGTTTTCATTAAAAAAAATATAAATAAAAAATGTTTGAACATACAAAAAAAAAAAGTTATAATTATCACCGTTATTTATGAGTATAAAATTCGAAGTATGTCAACTGTTTTTAGCAATAACCAATGTAAAAGAAATTAACAAACAAATAGTGGAAGAACAAAAAATAGCATACCAGTACATGCATCATGCATGAAAATAACAAATGGAGTTTTAGCATCACACATCACATGTGTTCCGGGTCCGTTGCACGTGCGACACATTCGGACCGTAAAAGCCACACTCACTACTAGGCGTGATTACAAAACCACGAATATTCTGCAAAAACGACTAATAAACTAAATTATTTAAATAGCAATAAGAACTTTGTTTAATCTTGAAGTCTCCTTAGCAATATAAGTATTTTATTAAAGTAAAACAAATATCCTAGTAATATTAATATTAATATTGAAAGTGTGCATCAAACGGTAATGTAATAGTATATATTTTGCTTTCGATTTCAAAACTCAAAAGTTCATTGTCATCTCATCAAATCGTTTTCGTATGTGAAAGATTATAATATTTGAGCTATCAGACATTTTCTACATACATAACCTTAAGATAATACATAATTTGCATATAATTACATTTTTTGTCAACGCATAATATTTAATGTATTTCTGTTATATTTTTAATAAGTAAGAACTCGGAAGGAATAGCGTACCTTTCTGTGATGGTTGAATTGTAATGTATGGTACTACTAACTCCGAAGAGACAGACTACTTACAATTTAAATCTGTTTTATTGTGTATGTTACAAAATACTCTAATAATCGGTTATACACACCAACGTTGATACCTCATACTCCATCTACTTATTACCACCAAACTCACCAATGAAAAAAAAAATGAAATAATTACAATTTTAATTGCTTTTGCGTATGCATCGAATTATTGAATAAAATTTTCATAATCATAACAATTTTCTTACAGCATTTTTCGGAAAAGCAAATGAAATTCATTTTTTCCCTTTGAAAATACAGTATTGTTATTGTTTTAGGTTAATTAGCGATTTTTTTTCTTCTAAATTTTTTAATACAATATGAAATAACTAAAATACTTGTGAATGTGAAGTCTTCATTTTTCCTCGACGAAATACAAAAATCGTTGAAAAATAAATCTTCTTGGAAACAACCATTTTAAATCACTTTATCCAAAGCATTTTTAATCAGATACCAATAAAGAAATAGATAACCATAAAATTTAGGGATGGGTATTTCGTTTTAAGTTCGGGTTTAGTTTGGGTTTGGTTCAGTTCGGTTATTCGGTTTTTGTAAAACTTTAACCAAATTCAACTGAAGTTAGTTTGGTTTGGTTTATGTTCGGGTCGGTTTATATTTGGTTCAGTTTGGTTTGGTTTGGTTTTAGTTTGGTTCGGTTTTAATTCGGTTTAAAAATCAATTTATGTAATAAAATAAAATTGATTATGGTTTTATAATAGTTAATTAATCAGATAAATTAGAAAACCTAGAAAATTAAAATTAAAAACCTAATATTAAACATATTTAAATCTAAATTTATATTTAGTTAATTTTATTAGAAAAATTAAAATAAAGTAAAATAAAAACTAAATGCAAGTGGTCATAGGTATGATCACATATTTATAATTTTAATAATATTATTAACTAATTAAAAAACACATTAGGTTATTGGTTCGGTTCAGTTTTAAACCGAACCGAACTGAACCATTTGGATTGAGAAATAACATAACCAAATAGCTGGAATCTAGGATTGGGTTTGGTTTGGGTCGATTTAAGTTCTGTTGGTTCGGTTCGGTTCGGTTCGATTTAAATGCCCACCCCTAATAAAATTGTCCTAATTTTCCATTTTTTAGTAATACAAAAATTGACTAGAAATTTGGTGTTTGATATTAATATAAATTCAAAAAAAAACGTTCAACGTTAATTTGGTCAGGTAATTAAAATATATGATAACAAAAAAAAAATTGATGATGTAATAAAATCTCTTCATTTTCATTACGTTTGGATAGGCCACTTTATCACTGTATTTACTTTCCATATACTACTATATATTTTTTAAAAATAAAATCGGCTGACGAAAATAAATCTGTAAAGGTATATATTGTTTTAATGACATTTATTCTAATAATATGTCCTCCATTACAAAGTACAAAACACACAACACACAAGTAACGTTTTCATTCACATTCACAAGAAAATCTAGATTTAAAATGTTTTTCTAAACATAAAAAGCAATTAACTTAATTTTATTCCTTTAATTATTCTTTAAATTAAATACCATTCCAAATATAGCTTAAAATAAAAACAAACGTTTCATAAGTTTTTTAAAAAATAATAAAGAACTCATAAATCGGTTCCGAAGACCGAGTTTCCAGAATTTCTCAGTTTTTTTTCTTCCCTACAAGAAATAAAAAATTCAAAACTTTTATTTACCCTTTCGCTTCAATTCTCAACAAACTACAATACCAACATCATACAAATCATATCCATTTCTTATGCAGTTTTAGTAGTATAATTTTCATTCCCATCCTCAAATATTATCAAAATAATAAATGAGTTTGATTTTATCTTCTTCTTCCATCTCCTAGTTCATGGGACCCAGATCTAAATATATTCTTCAGGACCTTTCCCCACCACATACATATACTTGTGTCTCTCTTTAAGCTTTCTTCTTCTTCTTTGAAGAGAGAGAAAAAAATCTCAGTTTCTTTCAACGACGACACAACACAGAAACTATTTTCTTTCAAATTTTGAATTTCAATAGACGTTAGGTTGACGAGAAATATACTCTCCAGANAAAAAAAAAAAAAAAAAAAAAAATTGTATTCTCCGAGCTGAGTTAGAAAAAAGCTTCTTTTTTTTTCATTTTTCCATTAGTGAAAATTTGGTATTGAGGTTGAGAAATGGGTGAATCTGCAGTTCTGGTTCATTCTTATTCGTTTGCTGCTCCTATTACCCGTAACGATTCTCATGAGGTTCGTTTTTTCTTCTTTTTTTTTTCCTTTGTTCTTACGCTTTTTTTTTCGTTGTTCTCGGAAAAAAATTTTGTGACTCGTAACGATAATTTTCCGGGAAAATTTGACGGAAACTGGGCTGTTTATACGTTTTTTATGAATACCCACGAAGAAAAATTTGACCTTTTAGTTATATTTCTTTTTTAGAATATTTTTCCTCTTAATGGAAATTTTCTCGGATTTTCCCGGAAAAAAAAATTTTGGTAACAATTTTCCCGGAAAATTGAATATAAAGTTTCCATTTTTTGTTGTTGTTTCTAATAAATACAGTAAACGAATGATTGATGCACAAAGAAACGTTATTGAATTTGTTAAATAAAAGTTTTTAAATTTTGGATTTGAAATCTCAAAGCTTTTTTTCTGATTTGTTTGTTGTTGTTTGTTGTGTGTGTGTGTGTGTATTGGATTTGTTTGCAGGACAATACGCTACATGCGTTAAGCCAATCGATTTCATTTGGGAAGTTTATGACAGAGAATCTTGAATGGGGGAAATGGTCAAGCTTTTCACATAAGAAGTATGTTGAAGAAGCTGAGAAGTACTCTCGTCCTGGATCCGTTGCACAGAAGAAAGCTTTCTTTGAAGCTCATTACAAGAGAATAGCCGAAGCCAAGAAAGCTGCAACTGAAGAACAGCCGACGGTCACCCCTGCTGAGGTTTTGCTTCATACTTTGGAAACACAGCCTCCTCCTCCTCCTCCTCCGGTGATCAAGTATCAGCTAGAAGAGGTTAATGATGATGATGATGATGAAGAAGGACCCGAAAGAAACAGTTTTCAGATTGATGATGGTGTTGTTTCGGATAACAAGCCCGTGGTTGGTGATGATGATGATGATGATAAGGAGGTTAAGAAGCAAGAGGAAGAGTTGTTGAACGAGGATTGGTCTGTTGGTGAAAAGGAGAAGCAGAGGAAATCGATTACAAAGAACAGACCTGTGTTTAGATTGTCTCTAGAGAAAACTATCCCTCACAAATCTTTAGATGAGATCTCTGTAACAGAGAAAAGAAGGTAACAGTTTGTGATTTCACATATTTGGTCTGGAGATATAACAGTCTATTTTATCTGATTGTTATGTTTATGTAACACAAAATGCAGCGAAAGACCGATAACTCAGATACAAGAAAAACCGGTTCACCGCCAGAGATTTAGTCTCTTAAGGTAAGTCAGACTCTGTGTGTTTTCTTTCTTGCTTTAGATTGATTTGTTTGTCCTGGTTTTGATTATATGTTGTTTGTTTGTTATACCAACAGCTGTTTTAAGGGTAATGCTAAAACTCAAGATCAGAATCAAAGCAGTAATAAGGTAAGGCTATTTTTGTTGTTGTCTATTCAAATCTCATGTGGACATCAAAAGAAGATGGTTTCTCATTTCTCGGTTGCTTTCTTTTCGCGCAGAGAAAGACGGAGAAGAAGAAGAAGCAGTTTATGTGTCTTTGTTTGAAGGCAAAGACTGTAAGAGAATAATCATAAGAAAGGTGAAAGAAAGCTTAAAGAACACACTGCTTTGGAAAACGTTTACACAGTCTGCAAAAGGCTGATGGGAGGAATAAAAAAGATCGATTTTCGAGTCACATACTCGATGGTTTCGATCAAGCTTTTAGTGATAAAACCGCAACATTTTCGTTACGTAGATGGCACCGATTATGTTCATCAGTTTGGAAAAGAGTCTGAGTGCAATAGAAAGAAAAGAAAAAAAACTGGAAATAGCTTCCTTTGTTTTGTTCTCTTTGAATCTTTGTTATCTGTCTTATTACTATGTAATGAAAGAACACATCTCTAGTTTCTTGATATGATCTGATCTTAATCTTGAAATTGGTAAAGCTACCAACTTTACTTAAAAGATAATGTTAAAGTAATCAAATGAACATTCACAAAAGAAAAAAGGAAAAAAGCTGATCCACGTGAGGGAGACATCATTAGACCAAACACCAACCATCTTCTTCTTCATCGTCATCTTCTAACACATGTTCCGTCATCATCATCCCCACATCGTAAAAACTCATACTTTCACCATAATCAAGAGACCCACCATTTTCTTCTTTATCACTTTTATCTCCATTACTCTCTGTCTTCACCGTTTCAAGTACTCCAGCTTCATCTCCTTCTACTACATTGTCTTCACAGTTATGAGGATCCAAGAAACCAGGGAGATTCAAAACAGGATCGGATCCGGGGACAGTCTTGACCCTCCACGTCAGCAGTTTGTAGCTTGATGAAGCAATGTCGTTTGATCTCACCCAATGCACCTGGCCAGGCAACACTTTCCGGTGAGCTTTGGTTGGTTTAGATGGCGATTCGGTAAATAACTCAGAGGTTTGAGGTGAAGTCAAAGAGTTGACCGGTCTTGTGTTAAGCGGTGGTGGAAGAATCCGGTAACCTCTGACTAGACCATGTTGCCGACCTTGTCGTCTCATCTCCACCGTCAATATTTCACCGAAAAAAAGGAAGAAAAAGAGTTTTTGGAATTGGAAGTTAGCTTGAATGATATATAAGCCAAGAAGAAGAAGAGCTCTTTAATGGAGTCAAAAACGTAACATCCAACACAACAGGAGTAGTTTGTGGATCAAGTCAATGAGTTGTTGTTATAGATAACGTGCAAGTTATTAAATAATTCAATACCTCTTTATCTTGCAATGACAGAACATGAATGTAAAATTTGAGATTTTGACATTATTACTTTAGTATTTTTGTCCCACATCGTTTAGCTAGCTAACATAAGTCGTTTTATTTTCAAGTATATAAAGAGAGGTCGAGCCAAACTCTAATTCATACCTTTCTCGGCCTTCTGGCTAAGATCAAGTCTAGTATCTGTTCTTATCAGTTTAATATCTGATACTTGAGTCATCGACTCATGTGATACTTGAGTCCACAAAGATAGCTCGCTATCTGGATTCTTATGAGTCGTCTGTGCGTTGCACTATAGCACAGGCTAGGCTCAACCCATCAATCTAATTAGTCTAATTCTTCTTACCTTTCAATAAAACAAACATATCAGCTTAGTTTTATACAGAACTTAGAACTCGCTAAATATCCCACATCGGTTACGTGAACTATCTCAAGTCAGTATACATAGTTGTACAAATGAGAAAGAGTAACAATTGTCATTGGACGAAGTGAATGGGTCACCTGGGCTTGTCTAAGTTCCGACCCAGGAAAGTCCCCGGGCCACTTATCCGCAGAGATGCGGCCTCGGTAACGAGAGAGTCATAAGGTGGAGAGATATAAAAGCTGAGACGCGTGTGTGGAGCTTCTCTCCGCCGATGATATCATGGCCGTTCGTATTACGACAGTTATTCACCTGGTCCTTATCGGACTAACTGAACGGGGCTTACGTTTCAATGACAAACAACTTTTTTTATTTGCAAACTTCTCATCAGAATTAGAGTTACCAAGTCGAATTAAAGATTTGTTCTCATAAAATTGCAAAAGATAAAAAGGTAAACTAGATTAAATATTCATTTTGGCATTTCATCGAACACATGGAAGACACTTCTGAACAAAGGAGTACAAACAGAGAAAAAAAAACTGGATCTAGACTTCTTCTTCATCTTCTTAAGCCCTCTCACCCCTAATCCTCCTTGCGAGTTGGATATCCTTAGGCATGATCGTAACCCTCTTAGCGTGAATTGCACAAAGGTTAGTATCCTCAAACAAACCAACCAAGTAAGCTTCAGCTGCTTCCTGGAGAGCCGCGACTGCACTGCTCTGAAACCTCAGATCCGTCTTGAAATCTTGAGCGATCTCACGAACTAGTCTCTGGAACGGAAGCTTGCGGATCAAAAGCTCTGTGCTTTTCTGGTATTTCCTGATCTCTCTCAACGCCACTGTTCCGGGACGGAATCTGTGAGGCTTCTTCACTCCTCCGGTGGCCGGAGCTGATTTCCTCGCCGCCTTCGTCGCGAGTTGCTTCCTTGGAGCTTTTCCTCCGGTGGACTTTCTAGCGGTCTGCTTGGTTCTGGCCATTTGCGAGTTCTTGAGAAATGAAAAATTAAAGCTTTAATGGTTTTTGAGAGACTTTGTGTTTGATTGATTGATTTACAAAGAGTGAGGTTGAGATGTGTTTTTATACTAATGGAAGAGACGAAGTCTTTTGTTCTCGTCCGTTAGATCACTTTTCTTATCAACGGTTAATATTATTTGTGTCTATGCGATCCGTGTCGTATGTTGAACAACCAATCAGAAAGATTTTCTCAGCGTTGAGGGATTGCACAAGTGGACAATTTTTGATACGTGTCAAAGATGACGTGTTGTAATGATATGTCGTGATTTCAAAGACTCTGAGTGAGACAGAGGTGTTTTGTATTACGTCGTCGTTTCGCGAGGAATTCAGCTAGCATTTTTTAAATCGGTTTCATTCTTTGATATTTTTTGATGTGTTCATACTTCATAATTTTAGTCGATGAACAGATTGCAAAAATTCTGTTGGTTTTAAGTTTTAACAATCCGTAGATTGAGTCTTGAGATCTCTTTCACTAATATAAGCACAATTTTATATACTGACTTGTATTTTAAATCTCTATACATATTCTTTGTCACATATACATGAATATTATGCATCTCAAAGGCTCTCAAACTCGGCAACACTGAACACAGACCGGAGGCTGTTTCTCTATGTTGCAGTCACAGCAAGATGTTTCGCAATCGTTGTTGCAGCCTGCGCATGAAAAACAACAACAAAATGCATGTAAAACTTCTTTGTTTTTTTCTATATAAGAGCTTTCTTTAAAGCTATGTACCTTCTACAGTAAAAAACAGAGACTCCTCATGTTCCTGAGAACTCGGGAAGAACTGAAACTGTTCGGTTGCTGGAGCAATAACAGTTGTTGCCCTACCAATAATGACCAAAGAAACAAAGAACAGAGCTAGTGTTGTCCGTGTCATCTTTCTTTCTTTGTGTCAGTACTCAGTACTTGAAGTTATACTTATGCAGTCAAGGAATTTGAACAACCAAATTGGTTATTGTGTGATCTTTACTAAGAGTAAGGCACTATGATAATATATCACGTTGTGTTCATGTGCTGACAAGGAAGGGACACAAGTACGTGAAATGTTTTTATACAAAGCCAATGCAGATGGAACACAAAAGAGTAGATGATAAGTAGATGTGGTTTAAGTTTCCTTGAGTTTTATTACTTAAAAGGAGGTTTTTTCAGCAAGATACAGCCACAAAACCCCATCTACTTGGGATGACTTGCTCAAGAGATTTTAGAAACGCTAATATTTGGCAACAGCAATACAATAATGAATTGAAAAATCTGAAGGTTTTGTGAAGATTATTAGCTTCAAACGTTAAAGGGTGATGAGTTTCCCAACTGAGTACCGCACACAAACTTCGCTGATTCAACGCTGAAGTTGCTTGATGTGTGTGATCTGTTTGCCTGGGTTCAAACCCTTTGGACAGGCACGAGCACAATTCAAGATCGTATGGCAACGGTAAAGCTTGAACTCATCATCAATAGCCTCAAGTCTTTCCTTAGTGTACTCATCACGACTGTCGCTTATCCACCTGAACACATATCAAACAAGTCTCTTGTTAACAAACACATCCAAATATTAAAACTTTATCTAAATCACCCGGTTAGAATCAATCAGCTTCCCAAACCAAAACATTGAAAATGCGATTTCACCTAAGACAGCAAAAAAAGACTTGAATGAACCACATATTTGTGTAATCAATGCAGCTAACAACAAGATATACAAATCTTCCCAATCATCCATGCAAATTCCAAAATCAGATTCTAACACAAAAACAGCAAAACAGACTTGAATGAAGCACCATAAGTGAAATCAATGCAGCTAACAACAAGATATACGAATCTTTCCAAAAGCAAATTCCAAGATTGAAGGTTCTAAGTCCTACAAAACCAAACTTATCTACCAAACAATTAACAATTCTATCAATCTTTCACTTACCTATTAGCATGCAGCAAAGCAGCAGGGCCAAGGTAAGACTCGGGGTTCCACCAGTAACTAGGACAAGAAGTGCTACAACAAGCACAGAGGATACACTCATACATCCCATCAAGCTTAGCTCTATCCTTCTTACTCTGCAAAATCTCTTTCCCAGGAACAGACGGAGGAGTCTTCCTCTTCAACCAAGGCTCAATACTCTTATACTGATTATAAAAATTGGTCATATCCACAACCAAATCCTTAATCACAAACATATGAGGCAACGGCGTAATCGTCGTCTCCGATGCTCCATCTTGAATTTTCGTTAAACAAGCAAGTCCGTTACATCCATCAATGTTCATAGCACAAGAACCACAGATACCTTCACGGCACGATCTACGGAACGTGAGAGATGGATCCATCTCGTTTTTGATCTTAATCAACGCATCTAACACCATTGGACCACAATCCTTGAGATCGATCTGGTAGTTTTGAAGCTCTGGCTTCCCTGGGTTATCTGGGTTCCATCGATAGATCTGAAAATTCTTCAATTTCGATTCTCTTCCGCCGCCAGACGAAGCTTTTGTTTCCGCCTCCGCTCCTGTAGAAGTCCATCTCGCCGGGATTAACCTCGCCGCCGTTGTTAACCTCGACGGCTTCGTTCCAACTAATCTCCCGATCAAACCTGACGCCATTTTTTTTTTTCCTCGGAGAAATCTGAAAATGACTAAAAAAAATTATTCAAGTATTTATATTTTCAGGAGATAGTTAATTTTTAATAACCCGAAATTAGCCAAAATTGACGATTTAGGGAGATATAAATATAAATATATATAGAGACACAGAGGATTAGCTACGTGTGCATATTTGTAATTGTGAGGCTTTAGGTTCATCTACGTAGAAGAGCCGTAGATCTTTAGAACAAGTAACGTTTCGAAAGATTCTGACCGTTCACTATTGATACCGACTTAAGTTAATCGTGGCCAACACACGACTGGATATTTCAAAGGCGCGTGCTCGTCTTGAAAAGTGTAATAGACGTGTCTTCACTTGATTGGATGCTTTCACCTAATGAGAAAAAGAGGAGGACTAGAAGACTGCGTCCCGTTTCTAAAGAGATGAGGAGCACGTTGTGCAGTTCTTTGATTTGAGTACTTTTCTAGCTTTGAATGGGAGGACAGAAAAATAACAGATCACCCTTTAATGTAGTTCTCCTATTATTAAGTTACCATTTAAAAAACTTTTACTTTTAAAAGTTAATACAGATGAACTGTGTGCAGTTCATATTTTTTTTGTTTTTTTGTGGTAAATGCAAGAGAAATACATGCAAATCTGGTCTACAGCTTTTTTGATGCTGTTTACCCTTGATCTGCATTTAAATAGCCAAATATTTAATTTATTTTTATTCTGTTTGAACTGTTTGAACCACTTGATCTACCCTGCCTGATATGCTTTCTCTATCTCTTCGGAAATGTGGGAGCCAAAGTTCAATTTGTTCAGACGATGTTGACCAAAAAGACCTTTATTTTTATCTTTTTAGAAAATAAACAGGAAACAGCTATAAAACAATGTTATTGTAAAAGAAGAAGATGAAAGATGATTTGATAAAATCGTCCTTATCATTGTTACTTATGTTGTTTACCTTGACAAAACTAAAATTATGAACAGTTTCATAAACATAAACAAAAAAGAAGTCTTGAAAAATCTTTACAAGGAATGACATATAGAAGTACGTAACGTAGCACATATCCCACACAACACGTCCTATGTTTAAACGATATCTACACTACGTTATATGTGCAATGTCACCCCTCAAGAACAAACCAACCAAGTAAGCCTCAGCTGCTTCCTGGAGAGTCGCGACAGCACTGCTCTGAAACCTCAGATCCGTTTTGAAATCTTGAGCGATCTAACGGACCAGTCTCTGGAACGGAAGCTTGCGGATCAAAAGCTCGGTGCTTTTCTGGTACTTTGTTGAACTTTGTAGATTGTTTAATTTCTGAGATAAGAACAGAGAGTAAGAGAAACTTCTTTCTTTTAAACTTCAATCATATTTTCTCTGTCGATACAACATTGTTTTTCATACATACTTATAATCAAAAGAAACTAACAGCTCTCTGACACACACCATGCTTATTCTCTTGAACACTCAGCAAAGACACTTAAGTAGATAAGCTTACCTCTAGACCAGTCTAGTTTCATACCTAATACAAAAGTTTGATCATTACTTTTACCAACCTTGTTGACCTGCAACTACTAGTTTCTTCACTTGGTTTCTCTGATTCTTTTAGTTTGGTTTGGGTACAAAATAGGCATCAGTCAACACTCCCTCTTGCCATTTTGTTACTCAAACCAAGCTTGTCTCGAATCCTTTCAAAGTTCTGTCTTCCCAATGCTTTGGTAAAGATGTCTGCTAGCTGTTCTTCGCTTTTGCAATATCCCAGTTTGATATCTCCATTCCTCTCTGATTCTCTGACGACATGATACTTGATCTGAATGTGTTTGGTCCTTCTATGCTGAACCGGATTCTTTCCTATGGCAATCGCTGACTGACTATCACAGTAGATAGGGACTCCCTCTTGAGTTGTGAATTTTAGCTCTTCTAGTAATCGCCTTAACCATACTGATTGATTTGTTGCTTCACACAGCGCCATGTATTCTGCCTCTGCAGTAGACTGAGCAATCATGTTTTGTTTGCTTGTTTGCCATGAGAACATTGCTGAACCAAGGCTAAAGCAATAACCTGTAGTCGATTTCAGGTCTTCTCTACAACCTCTCCAATCACTGTCCGAATAACCTATCAACTTTGGTTCCGCAGTTGCAATGAATCTCATTCCCATATCAATCGTCCCCTTTATGTATCTGAGGACTCTCTTTGCTTCTTTGAGATGTTTGGCTTTAGGTTCTTTGAGATACCTTGATAGATACGATGCAGAGAACATCACGTCCGGTCTGGTAGCTGTTAGATAGAGCAACCCTCCCACCAGACTTCTGTAAATCTTTGAATCAGTCAGAACTTCTTCTTCCTTTTCCAGATCTTTTCCTTGAGGCATCAGCGGAGTGCTCATGATCTTGCAGTCTTCCATGTTGAATTTCTTGAGTAGCTTCTTTGAATAACATTCTTGAGACAAGAAGATTCCTTCATCACTCTGAGTGATTTCCATTCCAAGGAAGTAGTTTAGTAACCCCAAGTCAGACATCTCAAACTCATTCTTCATTGCCACTTTGAATTCTTCCACCATGTCTTGATCGTCTCCTGTCACAATGAGATCATCTACATATATGCACACTACCAGCAGCTTTCCTTGATTTTCTCTTGTGTACAAAGCATGATCGTTTTCACTTCTCTTGAAGTTTTCTCTTGTGAAGAATTCATCGATCCGACTGTACCAGGCCCTCGGAGCCTGCTTCAGTCCATAGAGTGCCTTGTGCAGACGGAGAACATGATCTTCTTTCCCTTCTTCCACAAATCCGATTGGTTGTTCAGCATATATCTCCTCTTCCAGTGTGCCATTCAAGAACGCAGATTTGACATCAAGCTGAAACAATTTCCATTTTCTCTGAGCAGCAACAGCAAGAATTACTCTGATGGTTTCATGTCTAGAAACTGGAGCGAAGGTTTCCAAATAATCAACCCCATGTTGTTGGGTAAATCCTTTAGCCACTAACCNTCACAATGAGATCATCTACATATATGCACACTACCAGCAGCTTTCCTTGATTTTCTCTTGTGTACAAAGCATGATCGTTTTCACTTCTCTTGAAGTTTTCTCTTGTGAAGAATTCATCGATCCGACTGTACCAGGCCCTCGGAGCCTGCTTCAGTCCATAGAGTGCCTTGTGCAGACGGACAACATGATCTTCTTTCCCTTCTTCCACAAATCCGATTGGTTGTTCAGCATATATCTCCTCTTCCAGTGTGCCATTCAAGAACGCAGATTTGACATCAAGCTGAAACAATTTCCATTTTCTCTGAGCAGCAACAGCAAGAATTACTCTGATGGTTTCATGTCTAGAAACTGGAGCGAAGGTTTCCAAATAATCAACCCCATGTTGTTGGGTAAATCCTTTAGCCACTAACCGTGCTTTGTGCTTCACCACATTCCCTTCTGCATCAGTTTTTAGCCTGAATATCCATTTGACTCCCACCACGTTCTTGTTCATCGGTCTCTTGACCAGTTCCCATGTTTTGTTCTTCTCAATCATGTTTATCTCCTCTTCCATTGCTTGTATCCATTCTTTGTGTTTTGTAGCTTCTTCGAATAATGCAGGTTCTTCAGAGCTTGTGTAGCAGCTTTCCATGAATCCAGAGTACTCAACATCAGCGTATGGAGCAGAGAGAAGAATGTCATCAATTGATCTAGTCTTTCTGTTTGGTGGACTTGAACTGCCTCCAGGACTGTCACGATTCAGATTTAAGGGACTTGGTAGAACATTCCTTCTCCCTCTGGCTTCATTGTCTCTCGAGTTTGGCTCATCAGCTTGCTGATCTTCTTTTGGTTCAGGTGAAATCTCATAGTGTTTGATCACTTCCTTCTTTTCCCAATCCCATTTACTGTCTTCATCGAAGATGACGTCTCTGGAGATATCGATCTTGTTCTCCTTTAGTAGATACACTCTGTACCCTTTTGTTTTTGAACTGTATCCAACAAATATAGCTCCTTTTGACTTGTCATCCCATTTCTTCCTCTTCTCATCAGGTATGTCAACATAGCATATACTCCCGAAAACTTTCATATGACTTACAGATGGTTTTGAGTCATTCCAGGCTTCCAGAGGTGTCTTGTTCTTCAGCGTTCTTGTTGGTGTTCGATTTTGAGCATAAGCTGCAACATGAACAGCTTCAGCCCAAAACTTTAGCGGTAGGTCTTTTGCTTTGATCATAGCTCTCGCCATTTCCACTAAAGTCCTGTTTCTTCTTTCTGAGACTCCATTTTGCTGCGGAGAGTATGGTGCAGTGAGTTGCCTCTCAATGCCATTTCTTTCTAGGAATTCTGTAAATTCTCTAGAAAGATACTCTGTTCCTCTGTCTGTTCTTAGCTTCTTGATTCTGCAATTTGCATTGTTTTCGACGAGATTCTTGAATCTTTTGAAGGTTTGAAATACCTCCGATTTTGCTTTCAGGAAGTAGACCCAAACCATTCTTGTAGCATCGTCAATGAAAGTAAGTATGTACCTGCTGCCATTGATAGATGCGTTCTGCATCGGCCCACACACATCACTGTGAATGAGTTCAAGCTTGTCTTTGGCTCTTGTTTCTGATTCTGTTGGAAACGAGTCACGACGGTGTTTGCTCAGGATGCAGCTTTCACACTTTCCTTCTTCCACATTGAACTTGGGTAAGCCAGTCACCATTTCTTTTGACTGCATGATCTTCAGATTTGAGTGTCCTGTATGTCCAAGGCGTCTGTGCCATAACTCTGTTGATTCAGCTTTAGCCACCATTGCTGTTTCTTCATTCGAGAGCCACTTCAGGTGAAAGCTCTTGTTCACCATCTCTACTTCCTCCATTTTCTTTCCTACACGATCGTGAATGATGCACTTGTTTTTCTTGAAGGTGACTTGATATCCGTTGGTGATCATTTGGGGAACACTCAACAGATTCTTGCCAAGTTTAGGCACAAGAAAAACATCTTGAATGCCTCTTTTTCCTTTCCTCGTCACAACCTCAATTTCTCACTTTCCTTCAGTCATCATCATAGCTCCATTTCCAACTCGAATTGGAACTTTGAAGTTTCTATTGATTTTTGTGAAGAGTTTTTCGTTTGCCGTCATGTGATTTGTGCACCCACTGTCGATTAGCCAAGTGTTTCCTTCACTTGGTTCCTTGAATTCTTGTCTTGCAATGAACACAAGATTTTCTTTCTCCATTGCTTCTGCTGTCTCTGCAGCCATTCTTAGCTCCCTCTCCGGTGAGCTTCTTCTTTCTTGCTTCGTGTCCCTCCTGGTCACCAGCTTTTTTCTTCCGACTTCTTGAGCCATGTTGTCGTTCCAGTGATCAGTATTGCTTTGATACCATGTTGAACTTTGTAGATTGTTTAATTTCTGAGATAAGAACAGAGAGTAAGAGAAACTTCTTTCTTTTAAACTTCAATCATATTTTCTCTGTCGATACAACATTGTTTTTCATACATACTTATAATCAAAAGAAACTAACAACTCTCTGACACACACCATGCTTATTCTCTTGCACACTCAACAAAGACACTTAAGTAGATAAGCTTACCTCTAGATCAGTCTAGTTTCATACCTAATACAAAAGTTTGATCATTACTTTTACCAACCTTGTTGACCTGCAACTACTAGTTTCTTCACTTGGTTTCTATGATTCTTTTAGTTTGGTTTGGGTACAAAATAGGCATCAGTCAACA
>NC_025693.1:5541031-5548954 GCF_000633955.1 Camelina sativa
TACAACATTGTTTTTCATACATACTTATAATCAAAAGAAACTAACAACTCTCTGACACACACCATGCTTATTCTCTTGCACACTCAACAAAGACACTTAAGTAGATAAGCTTACCTCTAGACCAGTCTAGTTTCATACCTAATACAAAAGTTTGATCATTACTTTTACCAACCTTGTTGACCTGCAACTACTAGTTTCTTCACTTGGTTTCTCTGATTCTTTTAGTTTGGTTTGGGTACAAAATAGGCATCAGTCAACATACTTCCTTATCTCTCTCAACGCCATTGTTCTGGGACGGAATCTGTGTGGCTTCTTCACTCCTTCGGTGGCCGGAGCTGATTTCCTCGCCGCTTTCGTTGCGAGGAAATTGAAGCTTTAGTGATTTCTGATTGCTGAGAAAGTCAGAGAGAGACTGTGTTTGATTGATGTACAGAGAGTGAGGTTGAGATGTGTTTTTTATACTAATGGAAGAGACGAAGTTTTTTGTTCTCGTCCGTTAGATGGTTTTTCTTATCAACGGTTAATATTGTTTGTGTCTTTGCGATCAGAATGATTTTATCTGCGTTGAGGGATTGCACAAGTGGACAATTTTTGATACGTGTCAATGATGACGTGTTGTAATATTTTCAAAGACTCAGAGTGATACAGATGTGTTCTCCCCATCTTACGTCGTCGTTTCGCAAATTCAGCTAGTATATTTAAATAGGTTTCCAANGGGGGGGGGGGGGGGGGGGGGGGGCGGGGCCAAAATGCCACCAACTGACAAAAACTAACATGGCATGCTAGTTTTTAATCTGAATGCCATCAAAAATGTGATATTCCTAAATTACCCTTCATGAAATCAAAGACGAAATACAACTATAATAACTAAGAGAAAATTGAACAACTGGTACAATAGGACAACTAATACAATTGGTACAATTGAGTTATAATATTATAATGAGTACAACTAATAGAGAATAGAACAATTGGTACAAGTAAAATATACAAGTACAACTAGTACGATATACACAGATGAGTACAACTGATAGAGAACCGAACAATTGGTACAACTAATATATAAAATACAACTAGTACAAATGATATGTTCAGCGGGTACAACTGTTACCAAACCAATTAATAATTGATATGTCTGTATTTTGCATTTCCTTAGCCTGTATTTGTCATGCATTTAGCTAGGACAACTAGTTGTTTTGCATCATTTTAGAACCTCTTTTGTACATTTTGCATGTTTAGGAAGTTTCTGCATCATCCTTGCATACATTGTGCATTTCGGAGTTTTTCAGGTGTCTAGGAGACGTTGGAAGCGCACAGTGTCGAGCCACGCTCCTCACTTCCACAATCGAGCGCTCCCCACTTCCACAATCGAGCCACGCTCCTCACTTCCACAATCGAGCGCTCCTCACTTCCACAATCGAGCTACGCTCCTCATTTCCACAATCGAGCGCTCCTCACTTCTACAGTCGAGCCACGCTCCTCACTTCCACAATCGAGCGCTCCTCACTTCTACAATCGAGCCACGCTCCTCACTTCCACAATCGAGCGCTCCTCACTTCTACAATCGAGCCATGCTCCTCACTTCTACAGTCGAGCCCTCCTCACTTCTACAGCTGAGCCCTCCTCACTTCTACAGTCGAGCCCTCCTCACTTCCACAATCGAGGCATCACTCGAGCCACCGGTCTAGGGATTGAGCTTTTGACGTCTTCATCAAAGTTGTAGAGAATTGATTCATCTTTCCAGTGCCGTTTATTTCAAGCCAATCGGAGGTGTGGTTCAAGGGTTATCATCATTTTAGTGGATGCGTATACACCCAGCCCGAGCCACTTTCACCGACCATGCTCGAGCCATTTTCACTCACACCACTGGAGCCACTCCTACTCACTCCACTCGACCTCACTCTAGGGAGAGACGACACGCGATTGGACCGCACATGTCAGGAAGACGTTCTGTCTTACGCGTTTCAGGAGATTCCCAAACCGACGCTTCACCTTGTCGTTTTAAGTTTTAGGGATTTACATGTTTTTACTATAAATACATTTTGTTAAGTCTGGGCTGAGAACATCTTAGTTTTTATCTCGTTTTCTTTTGTAAGGTTTCCCTAGCCACCAAAAACGTACTCTGACTTTGTATCCTGAGATCTTTGAACTTATTCAGTATTTTGATTTGATTCCTTCTACAAAGTTGTTCTTCACATTTTTACCTATCTAAGAATGCTTGTTTCAATGTTTTCTGAGTTTGTATTGTTGATGATGATTTTCGGATCTGAGTAGTGCGTTAGTTCTTGAGGATGGGATAGATTAGGTGGAGGATCTTAGGATGTAGAGTGTTTAAACGTTGATTGTATGATTCCCTTATGGACTAAAGTTAGAAATACTAGTTTCTCTCTGATCAATTGGAACTAGGTTTTAGACATTTCCGCACCCAAAAGGTGTTCGATGAAATGACTGACCAACTAGTGCCAGAGGCTTACGTTCCTAGCCTAAGAGATTAGTTGTCTAGGATGTTTGTNACAATCGAGCCACGCTCCTCACTTCCACAATCGAGCGCTCCTCACTTCTACAATCGAGCCATGCTCCTCACTTCTACAGTCGAGCCCTCCTCACTTCTACAGCTGAGCCCTCCTCACTTCTACAGTCGAGCCCTCCTCACTTCCACAATCGAGGCATCACTCGAGCCACCGGTCTAGGGATTGAGCTTTTGACGTCTTCATCAAAGTTGTAGAGAATTGATTCATCTTTCCAGTGCCGTTTATTTCAAGCCAATCGGAGGTGTGGTTCAAGGGTTATCATCATTTTAGTGGATGCGTATACACCCAGCCCGAGCCACTTTCACCGACCATGCTCGAGCCATTTTCACTCACACCACTGGAGCCACTCCTACTCACTCCACTCGACCTCACTCTAGGGAGAGACGACACGCGATTGGACCGCACATGTCAGGAAGACGTTCTGTCTTACGCGTTTCAGGAGATTCCCAAACCGACGCTTCACCTTGTCGTTTTAAGTTTTAGGGATTTACATGTTTTTACTATAAATACATTTTGTTAAGTCTGGGCTGAGAACATCTTAGTTTTTATCTCGTTTTCTTTTGTAAGGTTTCCCTAGCCACCAAAAACGTACTCTGACTTTGTATCCTGAGATCTTTGAACTTATTCAGTATTTTGATTTGATTCCTTCTACAAAGTTGTTCTTCACATTTTTACCTATCTAAGAATGCTTGTTTCAATGTTTTCTGAGTTTGTATTGTTGATGATGATTTTCGGATCTGAGTAGTGCGTTAGTTCTTGAGGATGGGATAGATTAGGTGGAGGATCTTAGGATGTAGAGTGTTTAAGCGTTGATTGTATGATTCCCTTCTGGACTAGAGTTAGAAATACTAGTTTCTCTCTGATCAATTGGAACTAGGTTTTAGACATTTCCGCACCCAAAAGGTGTTTGATGAAATGTCTGACCAACTAGTGCCAGAGACTTACGTTCCTAGCCTAAGAGATTAGTTGTCTAGGATGTTTGTTGACGTGAATGAACTTGTTTTTCATGCCATGCTTGATCATGTTTCTCTAGCGAGAGCTAGGTTTGGAAGTGGTTGAGTTTGAGTAGCTTTTGTCAAGAGATTGGATTAGCTAAGAAGTGATGTTCATTGTTTAGGGATGGTTTGCTTGTGGCATGTTAAACACTCTATAGACTAGGATACTCCACCGACATCAATTACTCCCATCCTTAGGACTTCTTTCTTTCTGATTTTTATTACATTCCTGGAACTGTTTCGTTTCTTGTTTTTTTTTTAGTTCATGCTTAGACTCGTTTATGTTTTTATTCATTTTCGCTTCTTGTCATGCATTCTCGTTTCTAGTTCTGTGACTCATTTCAGTTTTGCATTTTGATCATTCTAGGATTGTTAGAAAAACACTCTTTTGAATTGGCTTGACTTGTGATTGCTTGATTGCATCTTGATTGTTAGCAACATCCCATTTGGATTGACACCTTAAAGTACTACAACGCATAAGGTTAATTGAGACCTACTAGGAGACACAAAAATCCTAGTATCAATTTGGCGCCGTTGCCATTTGGGATTCGTTTTGCTACATTTAAGATTTCAAATTTTGCAAGATTAAGTTCTGTTACACTTATCATTCTGAGTACTGACTTTCTTTGGTTTTCTGCTTGTTTGTCTTGCACCTCAGGTACCTGTTGATTGCAACCTTGCATGCACACCAGATCAAGAGGGCATCCGAATCTCCTTCCTGTCNTTGCATGCACACCAGATCAAGAGGGCATCAGAATCTCCTTCCTGTCATCGACGAAATCAATCGGTTTCAACGACCACGACAAGCTCGTCAACTCACTGATCATTCCGCACCAGTTACTATGGAACAACAGAATGCACAACATCCGGGACCTCGGAACATTGGTGCTGGAGATGCACCGAACACTCATACTCAGCGTGCTGGAATCGTCCCTCCCGCCGTGCAGAACAACAACTTCGAAATCAAAAGTGGTATGATCTCCATGATTCAAGGCAATAAGTTCCACGGGTTGCCTATGGAGGATCCACTCGACCATTTGGACGAGTTCGACTGTCTGTGCAGTCTTACCAAGATCAACGGCGTGAGTGAGGACGGTTACAAGTTGCGCCTTTTCCCATTCTCCCTGGGAGACAAGGCTCATCAATGGGAAAAAACCTTCCCAAGGGATCAATCACCAGCTGGGATGGTTGCAAGAAAGCATTCTTGGCCAAGTTTTTCTCCAACTCCAGAACAGCACGTCTCAGGAATGAGATTTCCAGCTTCACTCAGACGAGCTCAGAATCATTCTGTGAAGCATGGGAGCGTTTCAAGGGTTACCATAGCCAGTGTCCACACCATGGTTTCAGCAACGAGTCACTGCTGAGCACTCTCTACCGTGGTGTACTACCAAAGATACGTATGCTGCTTGACACTGCTTCTAACAGTAATTTCTTGAGCAAAGACGTTGAGGAAGGATGGCAACTGGTTGAGAATCTCGCTCAGTCTGACGGCAAATACAATGCGGACTATGACCGCACAGTTCGCGGCGACGCTGGGTCTGAGGAGAAGTACAAGAAAGACCTCAAGAATGTCAATGAGAAGCTTGACCGTATCTTGCTAAGCCAGCAGAGGAGCGTCCACTTTGTATCTGAGGATGACCCTTTCCAAGTTCCAGATGGGGAGGGTGAGCAGACTGAGGAGATCAGCTATGTCCAGAATCAGGGTGGATACAACAAAGGTTACAACCCCTACAAGACGAACCCCAATTTGTCTTACCGAAGTAACAACGTTGCTAATCCACAAGATTAGGTGTACCCGCCTCAACAACAACAACAAGGTCAACAAAAACCTTTTGTGCCTTACAATCTGGGATTCACACCAAAACAAAAATTCCAGCAGGGTTACCAAGCTCCCTCAGGACCACCGCCAAGATTCCGCCCTCAACCAGTTAAGCCTACCCCAACCCCAGATCAAGAAATGAAGCACATGCTGCAACAACTTCTTCAAGGTCAAGCTAGTGGTTCTCTGGATACTGCTAAGCAGTTTGCGGAACTCAGTCAGCGGATGGAATGTTCTTACAATGATTTGAATGTCAAGTTTGAAGCTCTTAACTCCAAGATAAAGTATATGGAAGGCAAGACTGTTTCTACTTCTACCCCAACAACTGGCCAACTACCTGGAAAAGCAGTTCAAAACCCCAAGGACTATGCTACTATGCATGCCATCACCACCCAAGCTGTAGATGTACGGCTCACTGAGGACACTGAGAGTTTAGATGGGGAGGAATTTCTTCAATATGAAGTTCAGATAAAGGATCCTGTCGAGGTGCTCAAGGATCCAATTAAGTCAGCCAAGCAATCTGATCCTGAAGCTACTAAAGAACCCACTGCTCCCAAGGATAAACCTGTGAGATTCATTCCTCCACCATACAAGCCACCTCTACCATTTCCAGTGAGGTTTAAGAAGCAGCTTACTGAGAAGTATAAAGCTCTGTTCGAAAACCAAGTCAAGGAGATTGAACTTAGGATGCCTTTGCTTGATGCATTTGCACTTGTGCCTCAATATCAAAAGTTTTTAACTGACTTGGTAACAGAAAGGACCAAAGAGAAGGAGGAGATAGCTAAAGGAGCTCAAGCTAAGGTTTTGGAAGATGAGAGGGTAGTGCATGGCGTAGGTGGGGCTATTCATGAATGCAAAGCTGTTATTCAGAAGATGATTATCCCAAAGAAGCTAGAGGACCCTGGTTCTTTCACCTTGCCTTGTTCTCTAGGTCCATTGGCCTTCAAAAAGTGCCTATGTGACCTTGGTGCTTCAGTAAGCCTCATGCCACTCTCTGTAGCTCAGAGGCTAGGATTCAACGAATACAAGTCATGCAACCTCCGCTTAATATTGGCTGATAGGACTACTAGATTGCCTCATGGTCTACTAGAGAACTTGCCCATCAAAATTGGACAAGCTGAGATTCCTACTGATTTTGTGGTGCTGGGAATGGATGAAGAGCCTAAAGATCCACTAATCCTGGGAAGACCTTTCTTAGCTACAGCTGGAGCAGTCATTGATGTCAAGAAAGGGATGATTGATCTCAATCTGGGTAAAAACTTCAAGATGAAGTTTGACATCAAGGATTCTAAGAAGAAACCAACTATTGATGGGAAGACCTTCGTGATTGAAGAGAAAGATCATAAAGCTGGGTTTGACATCTTTGAGAGTGTGAATGAGGCAGAAACTGAGGTTTTGGTAACCAAAGAGAAAACTCAAAGTGTCACTCGACCATTCTCCAACTCGAGTGCAGTCGTTACCCTCCCTAAGCGTCAAGACCTGCTTCCTAAACCTCACCAACCGCAAGATTCAAGTCCTCCCACGCTTGACAGTTTGTATGAACTCCAAAATACTCAGATTCTAAGGGATTCAGTTAAAGAGTTAACAGCTATGGTGAAGGAGATGAGTGGGCAAATCAAGAAGCTCCAAGGTACAATGAAAGGTTCTCCTCCAAGAAAATTAAGGAAGAGGTTTGGGATAATGAAGAAGAGGTGTTGCAGAGTTCAATCACCACCGTGCGTTCTCAACCATCGTCGACTCGAGCAAGGTTCAACCGACGGCGTGGAATCAGACTCGACCCATCCTGAGAGGTTCATCACTCTGCACTGGTTCGAGCCACGCCTCCGCTGTCACACTCGAGCCAATCTCACTCGCACACGCTCCAACTCCGCTCGAGCCCCTCTCTCGAGCCACACACGAAGTCTCTATCGAGACAACTCGTCAGAGAACACTCTCTCCGGTTCCCTCCCCAGCACGTCAATCTTCATATGTGCCAGGGGAGCGTCAGCCTTCACCCGCTCCTTCAAGCCACTCGTCACATGAGTCCAGGGAGAGAAGGAGACTTGGTTCGCGAGGTTCCAGAGCCTCCTCTAGTCGGCGACCAGCGCGTCGTTCTGCAGCTCAAGATGAGCACGAGGTTGAGATTGAGGTTGAGCAGCGAGTTGAACATCAAGGGGATTATCAGCCCACAGAGGTGGTTGTGCTAGTATCAGATCATGGCAAGTCCAGAGTCGACGACATGCATTGTGATGAGCAGCCGAACATGTATCAGAACACGCAAGCGGTTGAGCAGCACGTCGACCAAACCACTGAGGACAGCCCTGCGGATCCGGAACAAGAAGAAGGACAAAGTCAATATAACGCTCCTCCTTGGGCGAGCACCGACTCCTTCTGCTACTACTGAGGTACTTTGCACTTGCATATTAGGATGGAGTCTAGGTTTATTCACATAGGGTTGTTGCATTTAGTTTGCACTTGCATACTAGCATAACCACCTCTGCATTCAGAGTGAGGTACTTCTGCATTCAGAGTGTTCATGTAGTTTGCACTTGCATATTAGGATGGAGTCTAGGTTTATTCACATAGGGTTGTTGCATTTAGC